>NC_069383.1:25026818-25329848 GCF_027475565.1 Acinonyx jubatus | reverse complement strand
CAGAGGATACATTCTGTTACAAACTCCTGCTATGACTTTGGGCAAGTTATTTGAACTCTCTAGGTCTTAATTTTTTCTTTCCTTCCTCCTTTCCTCTATCCTTCCTTCTTTCCTTCCTTTCTTTCTTCCTTTCTTCCTTCCTTCCTTTCTTCCTTCCTTCCTTCCTTCCTTCCTTCCTTCCTAAAGAGGTTGAATGACTTATCTTTTAGGTTTCTCCCAATTTAAATGTCCCATGATCCTCTGACAGTGAAACAAACCCTGAGGCCTTCCAATCATAAAAGTAACCTTTTCGTTCCTCCTTAGTCCCCATAGAGTTTGGTGTCCTTTCTCTCAATCCAAATCACTCATTTGAAAAATTTGGACTGAGATGAAGATTTTAGCCAAAAGCAAACTGAAAAGAAGTTGCCATCAGAAACTCCTTTATTCTTCATTGTTAAACTGGCAATATTGTATGTTCTCCAAGGAAGAGATGTTGTAATTATGGTCAACATCTTCACCTCATAGATGAGGAAACTAAGGCCCTGAAAGCTCCTATAATTTACCAAAAGCCATACAAAGTCTTCTCAGGCAGCCTAAGTTCTAATTTTATGTTTTCTAATTCCTGGTCTATCCATGAATCCATTCAAAAAAGACTTATTGAACACTCATTAGATACTATGCTAGGCACTAAGGACCCAAGGAGTCCTAAGACAAACTCATTGCCCTCATGGGGCCCACCATCTGGTGCAAGTGAAGGATGAAAGAATCTGTCACACGTGCTAAGGCAAAGGTGTTTGTGGGATGCTCTGAGAATCCAGAGAAAATAATATCTATTTGAAGAGACATGTAAAGCTTCATGGAGGAGGAGACGAGTAAGATGTATTTTTAAAAATAAAGAGTTTAGGCATACAGAGCAGAGAAGGATAGAGCGGAGAATATAGCATATGCAAAGGCATTTAAAACACACACACACAGGGGCACAGGGCTCAGTTAGCTAAGCATCTGACTTTGGCTCGGGTCATGATCTCACAGTTCGTGGGTTCGAGTCCTGCATCAGGCTCTGTTCTGACAGCTCAGAGCCTGGAGCCTGATTCTGATTCTGTGTCTCCCTCTCTCTCTGTTCCTCTCCCACTCCTGCTCTGTCTCTCAAAAGAAATAAAAACATTAAAAAAATTAAACACACACACGCATACACCCCATACCCACACACATATACACACCAACATACATCACACATATGCTCACACACACCACACACACACACACGTTTGGGAGACTGTAAGCTGGATAAGCTTGAACCTAAGATACCAGTCAGTAACGTCAGGAGACATGAGAGAAGAAATAGGCAAGAATAGATCATGCCAAGGAAAGAGGCTATGGCTTTTGCCTAAGGAGGTGAGGAGTGAGCCAATAAAAGACGAAAACAGGTAAAGGACATAGTTATCCTTGCTTTCGACCAAGAGCATGATCCTAACGAAGAGGAGACAAGCAGATCCAGCTAATGAGTTAGAGAAACAATTGATTAGGAAAGGAATGAGAGCAGTGGGAGGCTAACACATGTCTACTGCTCTTTCCACTTGTCTCTGCTGGATTTTGTTTCCTCAAGCCCCAAAGTACCATTTTCCATCCAAAACCTGACCCCATGGGGAAGGCGTTGGAGATTCTCAGGGTTCTCAGCAGGGCCAAGCCTAAGGCCAGAGCACACTGCCGCTCACAGCTGGATCTGTAAAGAAAAGCTGTGCTGATCCTAAAAGAAGCATGGCCTAGGGAATCCCTGAGACCCATAAGACTAATCATAGGTAGCACTGAAATAGTAAAGAGTCCAACAAGCCTGGGTGAAATCTTAGCTAGTGCTATACTAATTTAATAGCCATGTGACTTTGACAAGATTATTTGACTTCTCCAAGACTCAGGTAACTGCCTCCTGTCATGGATATATATTAAATGAAATTATGCATGTGAGGCACCCAGCACAGATCTGGCACATGGTAGGCACTCAATAATCCATAACTATGATTATTATCATTTAGTGTCATGAAATCAAGCACCTTGTCTATTCCTAAAGAAGTCTGGAACCTGATAGATGGTCCTAGAAGCATTCTTCTTGGTATCTCACCCCCCTCCTTCCCCTCTTAGAGACCTCAAATGATAAAATATTACACTTAAAGGCCCTCTCCTCTGCTCCATAGCAGCATTTCTTACATTCTTATGAAGCAGATTTAGTCTAACCTCAATAAAGGGTCAGATCTACCCTTGGAGTAGCTAATAAAATTTTAAAAAATTATTTTCTTCCTTCTACCAAGTAGACCCTCTTTTAAAATGTTAAGGAATACTAGAATCAAAATACATGTTACAGGCTTATATTTCATATGGAAAAAATAATATATCTGCCACCATTCCTCCTACCTCATGGTGGTTTTGAAAGAGCTAAGAGATGGGGTTACGAATGTCCCTTTAGATGGGAACTTTGCTGAATTTTTATCCACTCATTTCTTGTCTTCATAAATAAAAAAAAAGATGAAAGTAAAGCTAAATCTTCTACGTTGCTGGAAATCTTCATAGACCTGCAATACTTCTTATATAATGGAGACAGAAATAAGGATGGGTGGGAAAAGAGGAACAGAGCAGAGGGGAGTTAAGGGAAGGAGGGACTTTTACCTAAATAATTCTTCCTCAAAACTCTGAAACTTGACTTACAACTTTTAAAAACTATAGTTGTGATGGAAGTGCTTCTTTTAGAACTGCAACCTTAAAGGAAGCCTGGAGGCTTCGGTCAAGCTTTTAAGATCAAAGGCATGGGTTTAAAGTTGAGGTTAATTCCACTATGTAATACCACTAAAATTAACATCACAAACATTTAAAAAGCAAGGGATTGATTCATTGAATTTAACTATATCCTTTATAGGTAAGTATTTGGCAAATGTTACATTTATGAAAATACAGACTTGGTTGAATTGAGGGCCAGGTATTTCAGACATCCAAATTTACTGAGCTTTTATGTATGTATGTATGTATGTATGTATGTATGTATGTATGTATGTATTTTCTGGTTAGTTTGTCCCCCTACTTGTTCTATTTTGTTTCACATTCAATTGACGAGATGTTAGAAAGAAGTGACAGAATGATCTGGTCAAATCTTCTGATAAGAAGAATAATACTACGGAAAAATATTCACAATAAAATTTTAAATGATGAAAGACACAAGTATTCCTATGGAGTACAATACCAGTTTGGTTAAAATATACACATCTTTATCAAAAGACACTGTGTACATAAGCATAGACAATTATCTGGAGGCATTTATACTAAGGTTGTAGCAGTAATTTTCTCTGTTTAGTAGCATTAAGAATAACTTCATTTTTCCAATGTATTCTCTCTCTCTCTGCCTTTCCTTCTCCCTTCCCTCCTCTTTCTTGCCCTCTCTTGGCATAAAAATAGCTATTAACTACTAAAAGATACCTAGTGTTACCAGCTGTGTAGATAAACGAAACCATTAAGAACTTCGGCTTAGAGCATAAATCAGTATAACATATAAGAGCAATTAGCAACACAGTAATGGTTATCATTCCCAGTTTTTGGCTCACCATGCTCCATATGCTGTACTGTTTCCCATGGTTTAACTTTAACTCTGGGAGGTGGTCATTCTTATATTCTTATTCTACAGATAAGAGAAACATATCTACAGATAAGATATGAGGATATTAAATAACTTCATACAAAATGAAGTTCATAGCAAACTTCATACCAAACTTCATAACAAATTTATGTCTCCAGTTAATTGTAAAAGTCTAAAACTTTTGATGGTCCAAACAAAAATGGCAGAGATTGTTCTTAATCATCATGCTAAGGTGCAAACAAAAAGTCACAGACACATGCAAAGACACCTCTAATAATAATGTTAAACTAGTAAACTATTATTACTTCTGCTTTGTCCCACTTGGGTTGATATAAATACAGCAGTTATATTTACCAACTTTGCCCAGTTTGCTCCATTTTAAAGTTTTTTTTAAGCTTTCCCTTTTCATGTCTTGTTGTTATAATATTAAGCCTCCTTAACCCTGTTAACTGGCATTCCTTTCTCCTACAGAAAGTGGTACACGAAGAAGATATTGTCATATAGCTATACAATGAAGCACAACACAGCTGTAAAAAATATTAAGGAAGATCTCTATGCATTGATATGGAGCAATTTCCAGGATATACTGTTAAATGAAAAATCAAAGTACAAGAGAATATCTCTACTATAGTACCTTTTGTGAAAGAAATAAGTTATTATAAGAAAATACATGTGAAAGTACCCATTTGTACAAAGGAAATGTGGAAAAGATTAACCTGAAAGTAAGGAGATTGGTTATATACAGGGAGTATGAAAGGATTGGAAAGAAGGGAGAATGGGTATAGGATAGCAGGAACAAGGATAGAGTGACACTTCTCTGGTTATATCATTTTCTAAAGCTCTGGCTCCAAGAATCATAGTTATGGTTCATATTTTTCACAAACCCCGAAGCAATAAAAATTAAAACTTGGATGAGGAGCAAAATGCAATGCAAAAATACAAAACTTAACAAATGAATGTAACTCCATCACAAATGAATCACAAAACCACACTCAAGGGGTAAGGAATAATAAAACTAATCTAAATAACTGGAAAACAGTATCTTGGCTGGATACTGTAAGGCTAAAGACAAAATAACTAAATAAATACCATAATGTAGTCAGCAAGTGTGTTTCTTACATGGGTATAGTTCAACAGTTTTGAAATGATTTTATGTGTGCACTAGAATTAAATAAGTAAATGTATTATAGAAAACAAGAACCAGATTTCTCACTATTGGAGAAAGAAGTTACAAATAAAGGGGGAAGACAAAAGTGAACCCTGAGGTAACAGTAAAAATGCATGTTAATATTGGATTATAGCCCATAGAAATATTCATGTATATAAATAATCAGTTACCTAGATAGATGGGAGAGAAAGCTGTTCCTTGCTACACAATTCCAATAAATAAATATCAAAGTAAAGAGAGAAATGGAAAATAACCATGAAGCAAATAGCATAGTAACAATGGATACAGAACCAAGATCCACCATTGCATGCTAAAATCAGTGTGTGAAAGTTTGAAGAGAAAAAAAGGATTTCCATAGTCTCAAAGCATTTCCCCCACGATATTTGTTAATAACAAGGGAAAAGGTCGTAACTGTCAAGTGAAGAAACCCAGCAGAAACCATCTTAACCAAGTAATCAATGTCAACACTACCAATGACAAGACATAGTGACATCATGAACCCCATGATACAATGCACTGAGAAGGACACAACATCATTTCTGCGATATTCTTGAGAAAAATAATCCCAAACCAATCTTGGGAAAACACTATATAAATCCAAATCAAGGGACATTTGGCAAAATAACTGATCTACTATACTCATCAAAAAATAAAGGTCAAGGAAAGGTGAAGTACTGTTACAGATTTTAGGGGACCATAGAGAAGAAAAGCAATAAATGCAATGTGGATACTGAATGGAATCCCAGAAAAACAACATTAGTGAAAAACCTGGTAAACTTGAATATGGTCTTTATTTTAGCTATTGGTGTTACACCAGTGTTACTTCCTTGATTCTGACTATGGTTAAGGAAGGTTTTAACTTTGTGGGAGGCTAGGGCAGGGATACATGGAAACTCTGTACTAGTTTTGCAACTTTTCTGTAAGTTTAAAGACAGTTCAATATCAAAAGTTACAAGAAAAGATACTGTCTTTTCTCCAACAGAATTGAAAATGCTTTTGAAGAAGTAAATCTATTTTGAGGAGAAAGACCAAATTTGCAGGGAGTGGGGGGACACTCTAATGTGAAAATAATAACAGGAAAATTACATTTGGTCCAAAATTCCTACTTTTTGGCAGTTATAACTTAATCAACAATTCTGCCCCTTGTATTCAACAAGCTTAAGAGATTTATTCCTCAACTATGATCAATCTTAATATTCCAGTTTCAGCAGAGTTATCTTTCCCCTTCCCAAAGATGGGACCTCAAGAAGCTCTTTGTCATCTCTTAGCTGTTTACAGCTCCAGCTACGAAAAGCCCCTATTAACATTTGATTTGGGGCCCAAAGGAATCTTATGGCTAAGACGGACAACTAGGGGCAGCTCATTTCACTTCCATCTGCTGAGATGTTGCACTTATTTGCTTTCTCACATAATGAAAAAGCCAGGTTTGATTTTTGGTTTTTTTTTCTTTTTTCTACTCCTCTATCCCATCTCCCCTATTTAACAGTGTCTGTCAGAAGGAGAGCTATCAAGAGGCAGCTATGCAAGTTAATCAGTCAGGGCCCAAGTGCCCAGGAACTGTTTGTTACAACAGCAAAGGGAATGAAGCATATATAATGAAGCCTCCAAGCAACAGACTAATTAATACCTCTCTCTTCTCTGAAGAAAATGACCCAATATTGAACTCCAGTGGATTATACAACATTTTAATTTACTATCTGCTAAAAGGAAGACTACTTTATAAAATGCATTCCTATTTATTCATTCTCTGATAACACTAGTAGTCATTCAAATTGGACCCCCCTGGCCAAGGTCTTAAAAGAAACTTGACTAGGACAAGTAGATATTTAATATATGCCATTATACTCATGCCTCTTGTTTCTACTGAAGCAGATACCATATGGAAAGAATCTTGTGTGTTACTGGTACACAGGGGCAGCCAGTAACTTCTTACTTGTTGCTTCCTCCTTCCTTGCCTTCACTTTTGCTCATGTTATTATTGGCAAAGTGTTTGCAAAGATTTGCTTTCCAGACAACAATTCAGAATAAAAGACAGGAGATAAAACACTCTTCAAAACAACAGAGGAAATCTCCCTTGGTAGTCAAATTAAGAACTTGTAAGGAATTAAGAGAGGCAGCGTGGCAAAGTCCTAAACCTCACTTTGTTGCCAGGCATGGGAATATGAAAATCTTGACCTGTATACTAAGACACTAGAGCTAGATGGCCTTGAATGAACTTTCCAGCTCAAAAATGACTTTGCAGTCATGTGTTCCTAGTGTTGCCAGATTTAACAAATAAAAATACAGGATGTCCATGCTCATGCAATATTTGAGATACACCTACCCTAAAAATTATTCATTGCTTAGCTGGAATTCAAATTTAACTGTGTATCCTATATTTTATCTGCCAACTTCCCCTCCCCCTTCTGATAAATGAATAAATGATTCTATAGTTTAACTTCCAGGCCTGGATTTTTCCATAGATACACCACTTCCTCACTGTGGTGCTCAATTTATTTAATTTCTCTAATTCTGTTTCCTCATCTATAAAATGGGATAATAATAATTATAACTTTCTCATAGAGGTGTTGTGGGAAGTAAATATATCTATACAGTACCTAGCACAGTACTATGCATCCAATAAATGCTTACTCTTATTATTGTAATACTTTATTATTATGTTCACATTGAGTAAAGTATTTGTTGAAAGAGCAAACAAGTCAAAAAGCAAAGTTTGGTTTTATCAGAAAGATAGAAAATGTCTTTGCTAAGCAAGGTAGAGGGAGAAGAAGAGTCTGTGAATAAATTGAGAATCCCTAAATTACACTGTAAGATTTTCCTGTAATGCCTTAATAATAACTACTGTCAGGTTTCAGAATGAGGAGCACTTACAGAATTTTCTTCCAATGTTTTATACATTTCATTTTTCATTTCAATTCAGAATAAAAGGCAAAAGAATTGGAGTGAAACAAGTGAGATAAGCCCAAACAAAAATGAGGAAAAGGAAAGTATGTAAATTAAGAACACACTTATCACTAGTCCTTAAAAAAAAAAAAAAAAAAAGAATTGACAGGGACCTCTAGTGAAATATTTCTGTCTAGAGGCTGGTTTACAATCACTTCCAAGATTACCTGTGCCTGGACAGCAGCCAATATTTAAGCTCTTCTCTTCAAAGTGTCCTATCTGCCCCTTCCACCTTCATGTTCTCCAGAAGTCTCTCCTAAGAACCCATCAACACCAATACAAAGGCTGTAAAATAACATTTTCCTCTTGGCTGGACACAAAAACCAGAACAGCAGAAAGGTTCTCAACAAAAATTGCTTGAATCACTATCAACTCATTCTGCTGACTAGATGGGTAAAAAAATTAATAAATAAAGGGGGCTTTAAGTCTCCAGTTACACCAGCACTATCCAAAGACCATCCCTTTTTTCCCTGGAGCCAGGATCAACATAAATGACTCATAGTCTTTATAGCTGGTATTCATAGGTATTTGAGAGTGTTCCCAGACTCAAATGAGTTCTTTTTCTTTATCTGGCCTCCAGAGATTAATTATTCCTGTCAATGCAAGTCTGTCTTCCCGTTACCAACTCTCAGTGGGTCCTTTTCCCTAGTCAAACATATAAACTCCAGATTCCAACATTTTAAGGACTTTTTTCTTCTGCATTACATTGCTGCTTAATTGTGCCACCTCTAAAAAATATGTGACTCTCTGTAGGGTCTTCAATTTTCCCTCCTAGTTTCCTTAATAAGAGACCAGACTGGCAACTTCATCAACTTCAAAAGTATACACTAATGTCTGTTGTAGGAGATTCCCAGTAACTATAGGAACTCTGTTCTAGTCATCACACTCCCATTTTAATAATGATCTTTCAAAGGAACCTGAGGCAGTCAAGTTGAGAGCTGAGTAGATTAAACAGCAGCCTTTGCACATGTATATGTGATCTGCTCAGCAGAGAGAAGCAAGTTCAGACAATTTTGTGATATTATCAATAATCTAAGAACAAAAATGCCACCTTAAAACTATGGGAACAAATATGTGCATGTGAAAATACTTTATAAAATTTAAGCTTTATCACTATAAAATTAGGGTATTATTGGTTTTATTTAGAGAAGAAAGAGGAGAAAGATACATGGACAGCCACCTTTGAGGTTTCAAAGTCTCTAAAAAGGAACTATGATGAGAGAAAAAACAACGTATTGTAGAGTTAAGAGGACTCCACTCTTCTACTATTTTTTTTATCTCTCTGAGTCTCAGTTTCATCTACAAAAGGCAAAAGATGATGCTTACCCCAGAGTTTCTTATTTGATTAAACATAATAGTGTATATAACACTACCAAAAATAGTGTCTGACAGTTAGTAGATGTTCAATAAATGCTAATTTCCATTGTGCTCTTCAGCATTCATTCCCTTTTGAAAAGAAAATATAACTGAAGAGGCCACATTGTGATTCCTTTATTAAACCCTACAGGAACCTGCACAGGGAAAATGACAAGCATGTCGTAGGAAGGATCAATAACTGATGAGGAGAGATGAATCATGTTAGAAATCTTCATAGAATATACCAGGAGCAAAGTATATTCTTAGGCTTAACTAAACTTGCAAAGTTTATCTTTTCCTCTCTCTTATAATGGAATTCTTCACTCAAGGCAGAGTTTACTATCACTGTGAAAATGAATCATGATGATAGATCTGGAAAAAGAAAAATAATCTATGCAATGGAAGACCATCCAATGAAGACATGCATCTCTCTCAATCCTGGGTAACAAATCATAGAATCAGAGGCACAGGGGAGGAACTATTGTGTGGCCACTTTTTATTTTTTTAACGTTTTATTTATTTTTGAGACAGAGAGACAGAGCATGAATGGGGGAGGGGCAGAGAGAGAGGGAGACACAGAATCGGAAGCAGGCTCCAGCCTCTGAGCCATCAGCCCAGAGCCCGACACGGGGCTCGAACTCACGGACCGTGAGAGCGTGACCTGAGCCGAAGTCGGACGCTTAACCCACTGAGCCACCCAGGTGCCCCTATGTGGCCACTTTTTAAACATTCCACAGATGATGCTGGTGCCTAAGAAGAATTAGACTACCGCATTGATGTAGAGGGAGCTTGTGCCTAGAAGGTAAGGAAGTTCTTAGAGAGCTGAACAAAATTACTAAGCACTGAAACATATGAGCTGAAAATAAAAAGTAGAAAACCTAGAATAGAAGAGTCCCCTCCACTTCCTGCAAAGAATTGGATAACCATGGGATCTCTTCTCTTAAAGAAGAATCTACATGGGGAAGATCCATTGTCTATAGCATTGAAGGTTTTCTCTACCTATCCCACCCTCAACTCCATGCACTAAAATACCAAATATTTAGCATATGACCCAGTTTATTTCACAAAGTACATTCAGTAAAGTTGTCCAATGTCATCAAAACTGTGAAGGAGTGGCCTACATGGAGAATACACTTACACTCAAAATTTACTTTATCGACTCCTCAACAAGCTTCCAAAATACGGTGAAATTTAACGTGGGCAGATGGAAGGAGAAAGCTGGAAGATGAAAGGTGATGGGGGCAGTGAGCTTGTAGGAATAACCCTGGGAAGAGACTTTGAAGGAGAGTGGAGAGTGTGGGCTCTAATTCACAGAGCTGTAAGGACTGGCTTGATCTGATCTTAGTTGAGAGAAAAATGCCACAATGATAAGAAGCAATAAGGACAGACTACAGAGAATGATATCAGCTGCTAGAAGGAAAACTATAACTGACCAGACCAGAGATGGAAAGTTCCCAAGCAAAGCCATTTCAGAGGCCTGGAAGAGAAGGAATGATGGAGTGTTTACAGGCAAAATTTGACAAAAGTGAACTTGAAGAACAAAGGAAATCATTTAAAGACTATTTTCAGTTCCTCATTTAAAAGATGACAACACTGTCCTGAGCTTGGGAGAAAGTCATAGAAACTTATATTTCCATTATATTCCATCTGAACTAATGGGCATGGAACCCAAATTCTGGAGGGAAAAGGTATACTTCCTGGGGCTGAAAGATCCAGAGATTTCCAGCAAAAGGGAAAAACCTAAAAATTGCTTGCAATTGTTACATCTTTTTCCTCTAGGGGACTCTAAACTTGTGGTCTTTGCATACTCCATGGTGCTTAGTAAAGTACTTGGCTCAAATATCTTGAGCTTAATTTGATCATAAATCATAATTTGATCAGAAGCCATCTGGTCTGAGTTCTAAAGTCAGATAAACCTAGGTTGAAATCAACTTCATCACTCATTAGCTGAGTGACATTGAATAAATTAATTATTTCTAAACTCAGCTTCCTCATCTGTAAGATGCAATTGTTAAGAAGACTGAAAGCGACAATGTGTCTAAAGCACTTGCCACGGTACCTAGAAAATCGGAGCATTTAACAAATGATAGTCCTTATAATGTTTATTACTGAGCTCTTTATTTTTTCTTCTCACACAGATAATCCGTGGTATCTGATGCTACACATACATCAGTCAGCCAGAAACCCAAGTAAATCAATGAATAAGAAAAGGACACCAATCAATCTTCCAATTTTTCTACCTTGACAAGAACCTGGCAACCGGTGGTGAGGAAAAAAAATCTGCTGCAGGGATGCATCATCTTTGCTTTCAGAACAGAGTGAGATGGTGTCACAGTTAACAGAAGTCTTTACAAATAAAGACAACTCTACTAATACAATGCTATTTCATTCAGCTTCTTCAAGGATTCAAGCAAAAAGTAAATAAATAAATGAAAAACTCCTCCTAAAAAAATTGAGATCCCTTAGCTTTTGAAGAAACGCATACATAAACCAGAAAGCATAGCTTTAGTTATCAAAAGTAAACAATTTTTTATTAGACTAGGAATGGAAAAAATTAATTAATTAAAAACAGTATTCTTGTCCAAAGACAACACTGTTCTTAGAATGCTGGTTTAGGGAGCACCTGGGTGGCTCAGTCGGTTAAGCCTCTGACTCTTGATTTTGGCTCTGATCATGACCTCAGGGTCATGGTGGTAACCAGCCCTGCGTTGGGCTTTGCACTGAGCATGGAGCCTGCTTGGAATTCTCTCTCTCCTTCTCTCTCTCTGTCCCTCCCCTGATCCTGCTCGCTCTCTCTCTCTCTCTCTCTCTCTCTCTCTCTCTCTAAATAAACAAACATTTAAAAAAGAATGCTGGTTCAGAATTAAAAATGAAATTATTTTATAGTTACTGAAGTTACATATCCTAAGACGACTAGAAGCAATCATCTTAATATATTCTGGGAAGACCCAAGAAAATGTTAAAGCTTTACACTGGGACCTAAATTTGGCTTTGTTCTAGACACAGAAAAATTATTTGTGTATGATATTTCCCAGATACATATAAAAAAAGAAATTGAATTGAAATATATAAATGCATTGGACTATGTCACTTCTGAGCAGATAAATTTTAAAATCAAAACTATTCTTATTTTGAAAATAGTACCATTTAACTTTGTTCTTTTCCTGCTGCTCCCACTTTTTATATGAATTGAGTGATACTCCAAATCCCCCTCTTAAATGGTTTAGCAATACTTAAAATTCAGCAAAGAACATTCCCACCTCCAGGAGATACCTCTCCTTCATTATTATGGATGACGGACACATAAACAAATGTGATGCCTAGAATTGGAGCCAGTTCTTCTCTTGCAAATATTCACACATCAAACAATTCTTTCCTCATTTTCATAAAGACAGTTCTGACCATATTATCATAGCTAAAGGACAAAGTATATAGCTCTCAAAACTCAATTGATCTTAGTTATCTAAGTCTTGCTTTAAATGAAGATAACAGAAATCCTTTCTCTATGTAAAAAGGTTAAGCTCAGAAAAAAAAAGTGAAAGATTTTCTGGTTCATCCTAAATAGGCTTTGGAGAAAGAATCGCTAAGTGTGAAACTCCTCACCTACTGAATTTCATTGATCAAAGCATTTTGTAAAACAAGCAAATGCAGAATTTTGAGAGGCATTTAAAGGGCTTGTCTTTTGGAAGTTAATACCCTTTGCTTAATTTATCATTGATTTCCATTCTCTTTTCCTCTCTTATACCATCACCATGTGTAAGGGAATACAACAAGATTCTCATTTGTCTAGAATTTAGCTTGAATTGTTCATGCTTCAGAACTCATGGGGGCTATAAAGTGCAGGATGTGTGCATTCATTCAGATTCTATCAACATTTACGGCATCCCTACTACGTGCCAGACTCTGGGTAAGCAGGCTGGTGTTGGCTTTACCCCTGCCTCTGAACACCACACAGCAGGTGCTTCCTGACATGTCTCAAACTCTGAAAATCACAAGGATGAATGCTTTGTAATGTTTGCTCACAAACTATCCATCAGGGAGCACATTAATAGAATCCTAGGAACCTGAAGGAAAACACTTGTCCCTAGGCTGGTGGGAGGGGAAAGAGAAGTACCCCCAGCTACAAGCCCTTTTTGCTTGGGCATCTGCTAATCAAGCATTGCTAGACTCAGCTGCCTGGTCACCAGAGGATCACCCAGCTCTGCTCTACCTCCTCACTCCACTGTTGTGGTCTTAAATATTCCTCTGTATCCACCATAGAGGATATTCAACTCCCCAGTGTCCAACTATAAATGGAGAAGTTTTCTTGCTGATGCCAGGTGCCTTCTTTCTCCCTTCTCAACCCTTCTCTACACCCCTCCTCTCCTCCTTCCAAACTCTGGGGGATAGAAGTAGAAATAAGATTGTTGACATATAAAATACTAACTTTAATTATAATTTTTAAATGTCTATTTTTGAGAGAGAGACAGAGTGCAAGCAGGAGAGGGGCAGAGAGAGAGGGAGGGGAGACACAGAATCTGAAGTAGGCTCCAAGTTATCAGCATAGAGCCAGACATAGGGTTCAAACTCACGAACTGCAAGATCATGACCTGAGCCGAAGTCGGAGCAGGTCCTTAACCAACTGAACCACCCAGGCACCCCTTAATTACAATTTTTAACTATACAAAAACTATCCTTCTCAAAATGGTTTTCAACCTTGCAATAACAACTATAGTATTTATGAAGCCTTGCCATATGGTAGGCGATGCATTTTACATTACCTCTCCTAAATGGCCCTGTAAAGTAGGTATTAAGGTCAAGGAATTTAAGGGTTGTGTAGGTCAACCCATGATTTAACCAAAGTCAAACAGCAAGTGATAGAGACAACATTCAAACCAGGTCACTTTAGATGCCAAAGGCTGGCTTTTTAAAACACCCCACGCTGCTCCATAAGGTCAGAATGTGAGAAGCAAAGCAAAAATAAGATTATAGCCCTAGGAATTTGTTGAATACAAATTTGTTACCCTTCAAGCTTATCAAAAACCAAACCAAAAGAAGTATTTAATTTCTTTCAACAAAATACAAACACTGTAGAACAAGTTAAAGTAGTCTAAACTTTTGATTTGTACTACTGTGAATAGAACATACAGTAGTTTATGTTTAAATGAATGCTGGCAATGGACTAGAATATAATGCACCACAATTGATTTATGAATACTGTGTCTCTTAATAACTCACAGTTAGCAATTTCCAATTTTAACCAATCCCCTTCAATAAGAGCCTGCTCAAAACACTTAACATAGTTTACTCTGAATACCTGGGGCTAGAGCAAATGTTGCCCACCATGATAACCCGATCATCTAAGCCTGCATGCAGTAAATGTGTTATTCCAACAACGCACATGTTTGCTCTGTCCAGTGGTTTGCCCTATAGGTCAAATTGTCCCTTTGTACTCTCCCCCAAAACTGAGTTTCATGCCCAATACTCAAGATAGTTATGTTGTCTAAGGTCTAATTCTATAGCCATCTATCTACTCCTGAAAACTTTGGACATCTCTGACTTTAACTTCTTTTCCCATATACAGCTTTCAAAACTTTGTAAACATACATAAATGTTTGCATATGTTTATGTATAATTTATTCATCTTTCCTGTATGTAAGCCAAATAACTCACTCAGGGTTTTGTTGTTGTTTATTTTAAACATCAGACAGACTCCAGTTTAGGAAGAATAGTTTTACGTGTAATGACACAATGGTAATAACAAAAATAGCACTCTATATTCTCAATTCCCCCTAATTTTGTTCAGTTTCAAAAGACTATCTCATTTTCAACAACTCTGTTTCATTTTTACACCATGATACCATAGAATCCCTAGTTTATTTCCATTTCAATCACAAGCATTATTTCTCTTCTCAGCACAGTAATTTCTACAACTCACACAATCAATACTATCAATTGACTGAATTACTTTAAATATATATAGTTAGAAAGAGGAACTGTTGTACCAAAAATTGTACAAACCATGAACACTATCAATTAACTTGCCAGAAACCATTTATTAACTATGTATTTTGTTAAACATCTCTGTTCCTTCCACTTAAAAAACTTATCATACAGGGGTGCCTGGGTGATTCAGTTGGTTAAGCGTCCAACTTCAGTTCAGGTCTGTTCACTTCAGTTCAGTTCAGTTCAGATTCATGAGTTTGAGCCCCGCGTAGGGCTCTGTGTTGACAGCTCAGAGCCTAGAGCCTGCTTCAGATTCTGTGTCTTCCTCTCTCTCTGCCCCTCCCCTGCTCACACTGTCTCTCTCTCAAAAATAAATAAACATTAAAAAAATTAAAAAAAAAAGAAACTTCTCATACAGCTCAGCACTGCTCAATAGAAAAATGATACAAGTCACATATGTAATTTTACATTTTCTAGTAAAGGTAAAAGAAACAGGTGAAATTAAATTAATGTTATCATTATTACTAATTAAAGTGTTAATATAAATTAGGGGTCCTTGGGTGGCTTTATTGGTTAAGCGTCCAACTCTTGATGATCTCATGGTCATGAGATTGAGCTTTGCATGGGGCTCCACGCTGAGCATGGGGCCTGTTTAAGATTATCTCTCTGGGGTGCCTGGTGGCTCAGTCGGTTAAGCATCAGACTTCAACTCAGGTCATGATCTTGCAGTTCGTGAGTTTGAGCCCCATGATGGGCTCTGTGCTGACAGCTCAGAGCCTGGAACTTGCTTCAGTTTCTGTGTCTCCCTCTCTCTCAGCCCCACCCCTGCTCACACTCTGTCTCTCTCTGTGTCTCAATAATAAACATTAAAAAAATTTTTTAAAGATTATCTCTTTCTCTCTCTCTGCCCCTCTCCCCTGCTCATGCTCTCTCTCTCTCAAGAAAAAAAATATATATATATATATTTATTTTTATATATTTATTTTACATATATATATTTATATTATTAATATAAATTAAATGAATTTTATTTAAGCCAACATATCTGAAATATTATCAATCCCATTATGTCATCATATAAAAATTGATATATCTTATACCTTTGTATTCAATCTTCAAAATCTGGTGTATGTATTTATACTTACACTCAATTCAGACAAGCCACATTTCAAGTTTTCAATGCCACATGTGGCTACTGGCTACTGTATTGGACAGCACAGGACTAGATCAGTGGTTCTTAACCTCATTGCACAGTGGAGTCACCTAGGTAGCTTTTAAAAGTGTGGATGCTCAGGACACCTCCAGACCAATGACTCAGAATCTCTGGGAGTAAGACCCAAACATCAATATTTTTTAAAGCCCCCTGGTGATCTCAATGAGCAGCCAAAGTTGACAACAACTTATCAAAAACAGTACTGAGAATGTTAACAAACATGAAATGTTGCCATTTGTTCATCTGAATGTTGGATGCAACAATAAATAACATCGCAAAGCTCACAACTTGTATGAGAGAGGGAGAGACATTACAACAAGTATGCATAATGCTGTGATAAGTGCTCAAATAAAAATGTGAACAAAATGCAGCAGAATAACAGAGATGGGAAGAACAACAATCAGTAGCCTGATAAAGAGGTACTATTCATGTGCTAGCTGGTAGAGGTTGTTAAATATTGTCAGATCAAGACTGGAGAGTATTTTTTGAGTGGGGGCAATTAAGCAATTTTCAGTGACCTGAGCAAAAGGTATTTTAGTTGATACCATGAAAACCTCATTAATCAGAACCTAATTCAGAATTTAGAATTTCTAATAGATGCTGAGCCACAATTTGCTTTTGCTCTATGTATAGGGGGGAGTCTACTAAAGAAAAGAAGATTTTAACAGAAAATTTTAAATTCTTAATACATTGTCTAAATAAAAATAACTGACATATTCATAAGTGAAGTTCTCTTAATCTGTTAGCTTAATGCACTGTATATATTAAAATGTTTTCCTAGTTATTCAATTATATTTGTGGAGAAAAGCGTAGTAATTCAGACTTATTCTAAGTTTATGAGTCTTTTTGTGATATGAGTACAAATGTTCTTGAATCTGTTTTTCTACTGTTGAATATACTTCTTAGTATGAAAACTTTCGAGGAAGTTTTTTCCTACTTATCTACTATAGTTGTAAAATAAAAATAGGCCTCAGGACCCCCAAATCTTAAGTTGTTTTTCTAACTAATATATCCTCGTTCCCTTATTTGCGCAAAATGAGCTCAGAATGGTCCTCCTTCATGAAGCTCTTCCTGACAATCCCCCAAGGGTCTTCTGTCTGTGTTACCTGGTGAATTGAGGACATGTTTCTCATTACACTTACTCTTATAGACAATTAAGCACAAAAAGGTAATCTTCTTCTTGCAGTACTGTGAGCTGCTTTCAGGCAGCTTCATGTCTTTTGGTTTCCTCTCTCCAGACCCAGCACAATGTGTGGCACATAGTAAGTACTCCAAATAATCTTCAAGTTAAATTAAAACAGGAAATGGCACTTTGTAGGACCAAACAAAGAGCCAAAATATATTTCCACAAGAATAAAAGAAAAGATTAATGCACTAAAAAAAGAAAGAAAGAAGATTTATGCATTAAGTAAGGGTGCACAGAGATATCTTAAAACTGTGATTATTTCACCTTAAAAGAAAGGGAAACAGCAGGTATCTGCTTGTATGCCGGAAATCTTCCTACAAAATAATATTATGATTACCTCCCCTTGAAAGAGAGAAACATATATATCATGAGTGCTACACTGAGGATTTAGGAGTGAACGTGTTTTGTTCAAATAGCAAAATAATTGGAGATATTAATATATTTGACCGAGCCAGGAAACTTTTGATTTGCTAAACTTATCTTCCTAAGTAAAACAAGCTAATTGGGCCAATAGACATGATAATGTGTTGCCCAAGGCCCTCCCTAGATCTTCAGAAAGAATAAATTGATGAGAAATAAATTGCCTTTGGGAGAGACAGACCAGTGTGGCTCTGGTCTGCTCTGAAGAACAAGAGTGATGGGGCAAGGACAAGAGTTGGCAGTAGTGGTGAAGGACCCATTGTTCACAAACCAGAGCTGTTAAGTGTCTATTGTAATGTTTTAATGTCACTTCTACGGTCCAACCCTACCACCCTGATCTCCCCCAGGACAGAAAAAAATAGGGGCTTACAGAGTGGAGCCCTGCTCCATGATACTCCTTCACACTACATTTGCTGTTGGATTGATTCATCCTGAAACACAGAATGTCTGGACCATAAGCATACCTTACACTGGGGCCATGGGTGAGATAGATGTCTGGGAGGTATTGGTATTGCCTCATTTATTCACAATGCTCAAGATATTTGAGATTTCACACACACTCTCACACACACATACACACACGTATAACACATATATAACCCATATATAACCATTCATGTTCAATAAAACATGAATTCTACAAATTCAACAAATAACAGTAACCTATGCCAGAGTAAGAAGTCTACAAACTAAGGTATCTGCAAACCTTTTAAATCTATCTTCCTTGGGAAAAATAAAAAATAGCAATCTCAGACACTACATGGGCCTTCTTCATTTTCTCTTTATTTAGAAAATCATTTCTTCCTCTTTTCCCAAATACAAATGCATCCCTAAAAATGCCTAAAGGCATCTTAACATGCTTATTCACAAAACAGAAAACAACCTTCATGTTTAGAAACTTACAGTATTTCATATACTATTTCTTTAATCCAATGCATAGTCTTACATAGGTCCAAATTCACATATAGTCCTAATAAGCTTTGAAATATATAATAGTCTTCTCTTGAGAGACAACAGTACTGTTAATATATAACTGGTTAAGGTTAAACTAATAAATCATAATCAAGCAAAAGTAGGTCTTGAAGAAACTGCCTTAAGCCTCCATGACTTTACAATTTCATATTCAGCACTCATAATAAATCCCAATTCATGTGTGTGAATATATAAATATTCATGTACTGTTAAATGTGCACCTATAAATGCACAAGATACGTATGCAGATGTAAATGTGTTTTATGACTTCAGCTTATGAAAATGTCTTATAGACATATATTGGTCTTGGAGAAACTACCACTTTGATATCCATTAGATGTAATATATGAGTTTACCATTGTGTCATCATCATGGTATAAAATCATTGTCTAAGATTTATCTATTAGATAACTCAGAAGTTTGTAAATGCTCTAGAAATAAAAAGAAAATTGTGAAGCCATTAAATCATGTTGAATAAAACAGTTCTGTATCCATCATAATCTAATCATCCAACTCCATTAAGTTTTAGTTGCAATGACTTCCAAATCCATTTACCACTTTTGGGTCGTCCTCTGCATCCTTTTTATAATGATGACAAATTGCTTAGATTGGCTGACTGCTGTTGCAAGATCAAGCCAAAGCCAACCTTTGAAAACCCAAACCAATGATTAAATCAATAGAGTTGCCCAAATTAAGAAGCAGGCAAGACTCCACAGTAAATAGTTAAGCTTTAGTATTCCTGAGTTCTACTATTTACTCAACCCAGGAAGCCAGAACAATGGAATTAAACATTTGGACTGTGTTGCAATTCCTCCCACAAAGGTTCTCAAAGAATTTTAGAAGAAAATCTCCTAAAATGTTTTTCATATTGTACAGACTGAGGAAACCATTTGATTCAATGGCTCAATGCAGATAACCCTTACTTGCCACCAATAAATTTTTCTAAAAAATTATTTGATCTATGCTAAATCCGCATTGGCCTCTCAATGGCAGATTGTGGAAGGTTGTGGGATATGGATAGCCAAGACTAGTCAACAGGATAGAAATCATGGCCAGCAACCAGTTTATATACATGGGGACTGGGTGGTAACAATGCTAAAAACAAATAACCAAGGGGTAGGGAAAAAATCCATAATACTAATGGGAAATATGCATTGAACTCTTAATTGATGTATTCGTCTTTGCTAAGTGTCTTAAATACATTATTCTATTTTCATCCTCATTCATTCATCTAAATGCATTCATAGATACACACACATACACACACACACACACACACACACACACTACTGGCAATGAAGTAGATGAGGAAACAGGCCCAGAGTGGAGTTACTCCAGATCTCAAAATTAGCAAATTGCCAATAGGAGCCTCAGTTACAGGCCAGCTGTAGCACATGCACTAACCAGTATACTACACTGCTCCCTCTCCCCCATAAGTCTATGAAAAGGGCTAATTTCCAAGAGGTTGCTCAAACTGGAGGTTGTAGGCAACATTCAAGGCTTGGACAGGTGTTCTGGACTGCCAGTGCTGAGATCCAAACTGAGCAGAAGCACAGGCAGCCACAGGATCAGGGTATACAGGGCAGGGATCTAGAGATTTAAGGCAGAAAAAGGAGGAACCTCACAATGAGCAGGAGGAAACAGCTCTTGGGTTTAAATCAAGGTGTACGTTGAGATTCAAGTCTCACATTAGAGAAAAGTTAGAAACAGATATAAAAAAGGAAACATTTCAGAATCTGAACCAAAGCTCTGGATCCTTTGGCCCTACTTATAAGGCACGAATCCGTGCTAATTAAGTGCATATCAGCCCGTGGAGACAGCAACAGGTCACTGCAGCTAAACACCAGGTCTTCTAGGCTGAGGACCACTCATGCTTCTAAAATCTCCACTACAAAGTTACAAATGCTGTGCTTTTCTCTTTCCTCTTTTCCAATTATCATTATCCTCATCCCCATATTAGAGGAAAAAAATACAAAAGCAAAAAAAAAAAAAAACCAACAAAAAACAAAACCAACAACAGTAAGACATCTACTTAGTTCAGTCATCTGGGAAATACCATGGATAATACAGTATTATGGGTCAAACAATGCATTCAAGAGCCAGTCAATTTAGTGGGAAAAGAAAAATTAAATTGCTTATTTTGCATCATGCAGAGCAAAAAAAAAAAAATTACTATTTGAATGTTGTGCTTTTCAAATAGTTGTATTGATGTTGGGCATACATAATCATATTCACCAGGCATCTCCATACTTTGTCGCTTTGGCATATTATTTTTTAAACTGCCTTTGCTTCTTGGAATCAAATTTATTTATCCTTTTGGGATACTTAATTCCTTAATGTCAATCAATTTTTTTTCACTATGCAAGCAAGTTCTTTGTTTTTCAACTAAATTCTTTAATCAGCTTTTGTTCAGAAACTGTTTATTTCTATCTGCATTACAAATGCTAGATTTAACCAATCTATCAACCCAAGATAATACAAGGAGGAATCTTGTCAGTTCCTCCTTTCCTCTCTGGAACAAGATACTGTGTTCTGTACTTTTGAAGAAAAGAAATAATAGGATTAGACTAAGATTGAGGACATGAGGATGTCAGACCAAAGAAAAGGCATGTGGTCCTTCTACAGTCTTCCCATCATATATGGGGAATTGTAATCCATTAGTGCTAAATGCTTTGAGTATGCTCATTATGCAAAAAACATTAGAGCCTAGTATATTTTGTTACCATAGTTCTGCCTACTGGGAACTATAATTAAAGCACATTTAAGCAAATGCAATTTTATTTGTTATTAAGCAACTAAGAGCTTAGTCAACCTTGCAAATATGGCATTATCTTAGGATTACAATATGAGCCAGTCAGCTATCCAGTAAACTTTATTAGGTCCTATCTTTATTAGCAATGCCTACTCCTTTTGTATGAGACTTCTGTACTATATAACAGTGGTTCTCAAACGTTAGGATGCGTCAGAATAACCTGGAGGGCTTGTTAAAACACAGTGCTGAACCAGCTCCCAGAGTTTCTCATTCCTTAAGTCTGGGATAGGGCTCCAAACTTTGCATGTCTAATATGGCCCTAGGGCATGCTCATAATGCGGGTCTGCAGACCACACTTTAAGAACCTCATACAATGTATTTGTTAGAGCTTTGGAGTCAAACCCTCCTGGGTTCCTATCATGGCTCTCTTACTAATATCTCTATGTCCTTCGGCAGCTTATTTCATCTTTTTAAGCCTCAGTTTCTTGATCCACTTAGTGGACATAATAATACCTATCCAATAGGTTTATTGTGAGAATTAAATGTGATAAAAATATGGAAAGTGCTTAGCCCAGTGCCTGGCAGGAGGAAAAATCAATACATGACAATGATAAGTTTATTATTATTATTATTATTATTATTATTATTATTATCATTATTATTATTGCTGTTGTTATTGGATAAATGTTATGAGCTAGTTCAAAGTATTTATAGCTAACAATGTGTATCAGACTTAGCTGATAAACAGGTAAAATTTCTGTTTAAATTCACACAATGAGCTACTGTCCCCCTCAGAGATTCTGATATCAGAATATAAGATACCACTAATGTAAGATGGGCCATTATTTTATGTACTGCTAAGAAAGAAATTTTGCAATTATATCATGACTAAGATAACAGAAAGTACATCCATATTATGGAAATGAGAAAATGTGAAAAATGTACATCCTGGAAGTGATAAAATACATTAGGTACAGATGTGAATTTGGGCTGCTTCCCAGACTACGTGATGTACGATTATGGTTAAAACACACTGACCTAGTTGGGGCACCTGGGTAGCTGAGTCTGTTAAGTGTTCACCGTTGGCTCAGGTCATGATCTCACAGTTCGTGAGTTTGAGCCCCACATTGTCCTCTCTGCTGTGTGTGCAGAGCCCACTTCAGATCCTCTGTCCCCCTCTCTCTCTGCCCCCTCCCTCCCGCTTGTGCTCTCTCTCTCTCTCTTTCAAGAATAAATAAATAAATACTTTAAAAAAAAAAACACTGACCTAGTCAATGTGATAGCTGCAGAGGGAACTCAAAATTCAGATGCCTCAAAGCTAAGAGACCCCACAGTTGGAAGCCCTGGATCTATAACACAGTTATATCATGACCCATCATATAATTCCACTGGCTATTAATGAAACAAAAATATTGCCACTTGGTTTGATGAAACAAAAATATTGCCACTTGATATTACCCTCCTTCTCCCACTGAATAACAGTTACTCACATGATGAAAACAAAGCAATCCATTGGTAGGGCCAATCAGATCAGAAGAGACTGTAGTACAGTCTGCAAGAAGGTATCAGGCCAAGAGAGACTTTTCTTCATAAACATAAATTCCATTCCTGAGATTTAAGGAGTATTGGGGAGAGTTTCAAGACAGACGAAACATGACACACATTTGGGAGAGAAGGAAAGGTGGTCAAGGTCCCACACATTACTGGGACTTGCTGTATTAAGTTTTTATTTTCCATCTTGATTTTTAAATTGTACTTTGTAAAGTATTGAGGAAAAGAGGCTGGTTTTGTATAATCTGATTATTTAATCATATTTATGGTAATTGCAATTTCCCTTCACTCTAAAAACCTAGGATGAAAAATTAGTAGCATATGACCTCCTTCAACTTTATACTAATGCTCTCACCCACAGGAAATGCATTCATACTGTAACATAACATAGAACAGGGAAAAATCTTCTGGCATTTTTATTTGGGAGCTTACAATTTCTTTCTTTCTATATATATTTTAGAGAGAGAGACAGCAGGGGAGAGGGGCAGAGGGAGAGAGAGAAAGAATCTTAGGCAGACTCCATGCTCAGCACAGAGCCCGCAGGGCTCAATCTCACAACCCTGGGACCATGACCTGACCTGAAATCAAGAGTTGGACGTTCAACCCACTGAGCCACCCAGGTGCTCTGAGAGCTTACAATTTCTAATAACTTTAGTAAATGGTCTCTAGTAGTCTCCATGCACGAGTAAATTATAACAATAAAATAAAATAGTATTAATTTAGCTCCTGAAAATTCTAAGAATGTAAATCTCTAATGAAATGTTGAAATAAAACCATAGCTGTATTTGCAAATTTTCAACCATGAAAATTTCATTTTAACTCTTTCCTGTCTTATGACTACCCAGTGTCTCCTTAAATGAATGGGATCACCAAAACTATTAATTTTCTAATTAGGACTCAATCCAGATACACAAACATACATAAGATGTATAAGTCAGGGAGTACAAAGGACATTTTTTAAAGGTCCAAATAGTAACAAACTACAGCAATCATAACTGCAATTGAAAAATACATGAGTTTGGAAGATTTTTCTCATTTTCTCACTGTATTGGAACCACACACACACACACACACACACACACACACACACACAATCAATGAAATCTATATTTCCAAAAATACTTTTTTGTACCTTGAAAGCCTCTGTTGGCCCTGGCTCATATTGTTATACATTAAAGATTTACCAAAATAATGTTTTTAAAACTGTGATGTTCTTAAAGTTTCATGTTTCTAGTTACAGAATAGGATATCATGAAACAACAAAAATGCCTACATAATTTAAATAATTGCACATGTAAAATATAATTTAATATGAAACTCAGTCACCTGAATAATGACATCTTAGACACAAGTCACACTGGTTATTGAGAATATCTGTCAATGTAAGAGGGGAGGAAGCAGTAATATCTTTATAGGAGATTAGTTTCTGTTTTACTATAAATCTAGAAGACAGTATTTTTTAACTGATTCTGTCTTAAAGGTTTAGTTGCACAATGAATGCAACTCCTATTTTCCATACAAGAAAACAAAGATTGATCTTGTAATTCTTCAATTCCATCTACCAGCTGTAATATCCAACTGACTCATTTGACCTTTCCACAGGATTTATCATTACTGAGGGAATCTTTGTGCACCTCATCTATTTTTCTCAAAACGTGTATAAACTTCCTGAAGCTTCATGTCATTGGTGTATTTGCTGACTTTAAATATTTTCAGTTCTTTGGAAGACATAAGAAAAGTCTTAAGAACTAAGCACTGGCAACGGCTTGGAGGTTCTGATTTGTTTTAACAAAAACAGCAATTATTTCAAATCCTCTGCTGATTAGAAAGTAGAGGATCTCACTTGATACGTCAAAGCATTTTGATATTATGTTTTACACTCCCATAAAATGCCATTACCATCTCTAATAATTATCTGAATGTTCAACTTTTCCCAATATCCTTCTCTCAGTCTTTTGTGTCTGTTAGGGTATTGCTAGCCTAAGAAAAATATGCTACAAAGAGGCCAACACAACAATTTCAGAAGGAAAGAATAACAGCCAAATGGCCTTTCCTTCTTTAATATAATTTCTAGGATTACAGAACATGTAGGCACTTAGCACACATCACCTTTAGACAGACTTTTAGAAGATCTTTCAACTTATCCTTGTGGACAGAATGGAGTAGGTAAAATGAGTGCATGAATAAAAAAGGCAGATTAGTCACAAACATTTTCAATAGCTATACCTAGAAGGGTGTTAATTAATGGAGGAACATCAATTTGGTTCTAGGTTTTGAGCATCATAGGATTCTTTCCTAGTTTCCATCTGTTTTGACATTTTACTGCATGTCCTGGGTGAGAATATAAAGAGAACATCATAAAATTTGTAGAAGCAAAAGTGACCACATTAGATGACTCAAATAGGCTAGAAAAAGAAGCTGACAGGTTAGAAGCAAGCACTAAATCTAATAAGGTGAAAAGTAATCAAAATAAATTTTAAATGAGGTGATTAAGTCAAAAAGGACAGTTGTTTTGTAAAGAATGAACAGTAGCAATGGTTTAGTAGCAATCCATGCTTATAGATTTTAATCTATAGAAAGGTTAATATGAATCAACAGTAGATGGAATGTTTATTGAATGAATGAATAAAGGTAGTACGGAATCAGTGGAAAAGGAGAAGAAAGTAGGGAAGGGTAGGAGAGGGAAAAAGAAAGAAGGGGAAGAAGAAGGAACATGAAGAGGGAACAGAAGAGGGAACATACTGCATGAAAAGCAGCAAAAGCCCCACTTGCCTCTGTGCAGTCCAGACCACTTCTGAAGTACTACAGTATAAGTATGGACAAACTGGGTACATTCTGGGGTGACCTGAGATGTACAAACAGTCAAATCAACAAATCAGTAACAGCTAAGAAATTCTTCAAGAAATCAGGTATATTTAGCCTTGGAGATCTGATAATCATGTTCAATATCCTGAGAAATTTAATGGGAAAAAATATTAGAAGGTAAGTAAATAAGCTGAGTGCATGAATATTAAGGAATATTAGTCATAAACAGTTTCAACTGCTATCCCCAGAGAGAGGGTGCTAACTAATGGAGCAACATCAGTCTGGTTCTAAGTTCTAAGCATCATAGAAAGATTCTTTCCTACGTTCTGTTTTAACATTTTACTCAACGTCCTGGGTGAGACTATAGAGAGGTCATCATAAAATTTGTTACAAATAGGGGACACTTGTGTGGCCCAGTCGATTGAGTGTCCGACTCTTGATTTCAGCTCAGGTCATGATCCCAGGGTTGTGGGATCAAGCCCCACATTGGGCTCCACACTGAGCTTGGAGATGCTTAAGATTCTCTCTCTTAAAAAAAAAAAAAAGAAAGAAAGAAAGAAAAGAAAAGAAAAAAGAAAAATGTTACAAGTAGGACAAATGAAGGGAAGGCACATAGCAACACAGCAGCAGAATAGATTCTGTAAAAGCAATTCAATGTCAAAGTTCCCCAGAGATGGAATGGCTCAATTCTCAAAGGATGGAGCTACTGACCACCTTCTCCAGGAGATGTTAAAGCCCTGACTGGAAGACCTTGGCGCAGCTTGTACAAAATTAACTCACGCATAAATAGGTGATAGGACTAGATAATCTTTGAAAGTCCTTCTCAACCTCAAGATTCCAATATTCAAACATTTTTATGTGGTGCAAAGTAGGTTCTTGCAAAAGATTTTCCCTTATAAAAACAATGAAAACAAATGGTTAGCCTCAGGAGGTGATCCAAGTTTTCAGGAAACCCTAAGAGAATCTTCTATTTTGTTGCATGTTTGCTCTTTAGAGAACTAATCTCCTTCCCCAGGAATGTATTAATATCTGTTTGTCCTCTGCGATACTGGCTGACTTTGGGAATTTGTGCACAGCACACTTTATCTTACTAAATACAATAGTATGCCCAGCATTCTTCCTTTATGAGAAATCCCTATTCACTTTCATAAATTATGTGAATGGATCTGAAGTGTACTCTCCTTTCTTCAATAGAAACTATTCCCAAAAGTAGCCTGAAAACATGCCAAACATCTGCTCCTACACACAGTTCAATACATGATATTGATATGTATTATTATTGGGTGAATTCTGAATACAAGGCAAATTTAACACATTCCTGAACAAATCCTTCCTCCTCCCACAGCCCAGTCACAGGAAGCTCAAGGAAATCAGAATAATTCTAATACTTGCCTAAGCAAGCTGTAACTAACCAGGTAGATCCACTAAAACAAAAACCACAGAACATTCAAAAATCTAATATAAATTAGATATAGTATAATAAATATTTCTCTGATTTAATAAATATTTTAAAATATATAAGTATTTTTTAGTATCTGTTGTACCTTAATATTCAGAAATGTTGCTTTCCCTAAGTTGTTAATTTTTGCCATTCTGACAGGTGAGAGGTGATATCTCATTGTGGTTTTGATTTGTATTTCCCTGATGATGAGTGATGTTGAGCATTTTTTCATGTGTCCGTTAGCCATCCTGTGCTTTCACTCATATGTGGTATTTGAGAAACTCAATATATGAACATAGAGTAAAGGAAGGAAAAACAAGATGAAAGCAGAGAGGGGAGGCAAACCATAAGAGACTCTTAAATACAGAGAACAAAATTAGGGTTGCTGGAGGGGGCAAGGGTTGGGTGAAACAAGTGAAGGGCACTTTCCAGAATGAGTACTGGGTGTTATATGTAAGAGATGAATCACTGGGTTCTACTCCTGAAGCCAAGACTACACTGTATGTTAACTAACTTGAATATAATTTTTTTAATGTTGCTTTCCATACTGTGAGTTCTTGAATGTCTGAGTGTTTGCTTTGAGTTTATTATATACACCTAGCCCATATTTTAATGATTAAATGACATTAATGTTTACTGTGGTACAAAGAAAGATGACCAAAATCCCTAAATCCTGAATTCTTTTCAGCCATATACAGAAGTCTCTACCATGCACAGCATGTTCCCTAACAGATGCATTCATAAAGATCGTTACAGTAAACCCAACTTTATTATTAACTAGGGCTTTGGTCCTAAATACCCACCTGGTCTCCTTCCCTGGTGAACTGGCCTGGACCTCATATGAGCTTGGAAGACTCCTCTTGTCCCTTGGGCTACAGATTAATAAAAATAGCCCCAACAGCTAGTTCTTGATTCTTTTTCCAAGTCTCAGTCTGATTCTAGCCCCTGACAAAGCCTCTGTTCTGGCAGGTGGCAGGTTTTCCTAGCTGGTAAAGTCTTTCTATACACCTGTGTTGTCCAAAACAATAGTCACTGTTCATATATGGCTTTCTAGACACCTGTACTATCTAAAACAATAGCCACTATTCACTTAACACATTAAGTTAAAGTTAAATAAAATTTAAAATTCAGCTCCTTATTGTACTGCCACATGTGGCCAGTGGTTAGTGTATAGAACATTTTCATCATGCTGTATTGGACAGCGCTACTCTAGGATCCCATTTTGTTCTTAGGCAAACCTTGGTTTTGAAATTAAGCAGACTTTATCTTCTGCTAAAGGTCTGAGTGTGTAATTATTTACTCATTTATTCATTCAACGAATATTTATCATTCCTTTCCTAGCTGCTTGGTATATAATCCTGAACAAACAGACATGGTACTGCTCTCATGGAGCTTATGTTCTAGTGGGAAAACCAATAATAAACAAGTAAACAGCAAATAGAAAAGATTATTTGTTATGAATTTCAGTGCTAGTGTATCTCTCTTTTAGCCTCAAAGTAACAAGGTGCTTTTGTTTCATTGAAGTGAGCCCATCCCTTCAGCAGTTGGCCTTTCTCTTCACATTCTTCAGATGGCAAACACTGATGGTTTTAGGATATACTTAAGTCTAATGGGTTTGTTTGTTTGTTTTGGTCTTTTTTTTCTGTAGAATTTCTGCCCACAGCTTAATTCTTGCCCATGTCCTTGATTCCCTCACCAAGGGTTCTCCAGGCTTTATACTTTCAGTTATCACATTTTTGGTGTGACTGCTCTTAACTATTTATATTCCCAAATAGTACAACAAACTACTACACATCCCCTCTTGGAAGACTCCACTCCCAACTTCCTAAATCTTGTCATTAGATCTTCAGAATGTCTCTTGAACTAATGTATCTCTTCTATTTCCAGTGGGACATACAATCTAAACTGTCATTACTCATACCTGAATTACTAAAACAGCCTCGCCGAAATATGTCTCAATTTCCCTTCCTTGCAATTAATCATTCACACTAAATCATGATTAATCATAAAATAGCCTGTGATTTCCCCTCTCTGTTTTCTCTGCACTGGATAACAGCTCTCTTGCCATGGCCCCCACCTCTGAAAATGTATGCCTATGCCAAGTTCATCTTCTTCTCCTCCCTGGTTGGGATCATCTCCCAGTTGCTGAGACTACCTACTCCTGGTGCTAAAAGAACTAACAACGACAAATGAGAGCCTCCGCAGCCTGGCAGCCCCATCTTCCCCAATCTCACTTATCTCCAGTAGCAACTTCCAAAATGGCACCATTTCAAGGGACACTGACCCAGCAGCTAAATATACTGGGGTTGGAGCTGCCATGGTCAGAGGTGCTGGATATAGGGCTGGGATTGGGGCTGTGTCTGAGAGCTTCACCATTGGTTATGCCCAGAACCCTTCTCTGAAGCAACAGTTTCTCTCCTATGCCATTCTGGAGGCCCTGAGGGTCTTTTCGTAGCATTTCTCATCCTCTTTGCCATTGGAGAAGCCATCTCTACCTCCCATACTTCTTTCTTCCACATCTCCCATGCCATGTGAATTCTTTTTCCTATACCTCCCCAACCAGCCTAGGAAAAGTGGTTGGCTCAGCGTTCAATAGAAGAAAGACAAATAAATACTATATGAATAACAAAAATAATGACCGGTAATTACTCCACTCAAGAATACACACTGGTTCCCTATTGGCTGTAGAATCAAGTTTCTTTTTCATGAACTTATTACTTTGAAAAGATAAGGCTAAAACTGAAGATTCATTTGGGAGTAAGAATTGTAACCTGTTTAATCTCTGAAAATGATATTGGGTTTTTTAGGCTGACATACCACTCAGCTCCTATGACATATTACATTCCTGCCTATGTCTCTTTGTTTTACCTACTTAAAACTTTCCTAATCATTTTCCTCTCGCAGTACCCACAAACTCTTCTTTCACCACACACACACACACACACACACACACACACACACACACACACAAAACGCGGGGAGCGGAGGAAGCTTTTAGAGATAATTTACTGAGTTCGCTGAACAAATGGTAGTTTTAAGAAGCACAAGCAAACTATTTCAGCATTATTTTGGCCAATTTCATATACCTTTCTCATATCCTTGCCACCCACATGAAGTAAAGTCTACACTGTGTCTTTTTCCATCAGGTCCGAAGCTCAAAGCTTGAGTAAGTCACTGAATGACTTTCTGCAGGCAAATTTTGGATCAACATCCACAAACCAAAATCATCTCAGCTTTTAACCAAAGGATCTAGTGGTGATTAGTAATTTCACCACTAGCTAGGATGATATAAAATAGAAAGATCAAACTCTTTATAATAAAGAGGTATAATTGACATATAACATTATATTCATTTCAGGTGTACAACATAATGATTCAATAATTATATACACTGGGAAATGATCACCACAATAAGTCTAGTTACTATCTGTCACCATACAAAGCTACAATTTTTTTTTCTTATGGTGAGAACTTTTGCAGGGCACCTGGGTGCCTCAGTTGGTTAAGCGTCCAACTTCAGCTCAGATCATGATCTCACAGTTCATGGGTTTGAGCCCCATGTCAGCCTCTGTGCTGACAGTTCAGAGCGTGGAGTCTGCTTTGGATTCTGTGTCTCCCTCTCTCTGTCCCTGCCCTGCTTGCTCGCTCTCTCTCTCTCTCTCTCTCAAAAATGAATAAACGTTAAAAAAAATGTTTTTAATTTATTCTTTTGGCAACTTTCAAATATGCAGTACACTATTATTAACTGTAGTTACTGTGCTTAGCATTATACACCCACAACCTGCTTATTTTATAGTTTGAAGTTTTTACCTCTAGACCCCCTGCACCCATCCTGACCATTCCCCAGCCTCTTTTCCCTCTAGCAACCTCTGTTCTGTTCTCTGTACCTGTGAGATAAGTTCTGTTTTGTTTTGTTTGTCCATTTGTTTTCTTTTTATATTCCACATATAAGTAAAATCATACAGCATTTGTCTTTCTCTGACTTATTTCATTTAGCATAATTCCCTCAAGGTCCATCCATGTTGTTGCAAATGGCAAGATTTCCTTCTTTTATATGGCTGAGTAGCATTCCTTTGTATATAAGTATGACATCTTCCTTATCCATTCATCTATCAATGGACATTTAGGTTGTTTTCATATCTTGGCTATTTTAAATAATGTTACAGTGAGCATAGGGGTACATATATCTTTGCAAATCAGTGTTTTCATTTTCTTCAGATAAATACCTAGTAGTAGAATTGCTGGATCATCTGGCAGTTCCATTCTTTTTAGAAACCTCCATACCATTTTCATAGTAGCTGCTTCAATTTACATTCCTACCAGCAGTGCACAGGAGTCCCCTTTTCTCCACATCCTTGCCAACACCTGTTATTTGTCTTTTTGATGATAGTCATTGTAACAAGCATGAGGTGGTATCTTATTGTATTTTGACTTGCATTTTCCTATAATTAGTGATACTCAGCATCTTTTCATGTGCCTATTGGACATCCATAGGTCTACTTTGGAAAAAGGTCTACTCAGGTCCTTTGCCATTTTTAACTGGATTCTTTGATTTTTTGTTATTGAGTTATATGAGTTCTTTATATATTTTGGATGTTAACCCCTTTTCAGATATTTGACTTGCAAATATTTTCTCCCATTCAATAGGTTGACTTTTTATTTTGTTGATGATTTTCTTTGCTGTACAGAAGCTTGTTAGTTTCATTTGTTTATTTTTGCTCTTTTTGCTTTTGCAGCCAGGTCCAAAAAATCACTGCCAAGACCAATATAATGGAATTTATCTCCTATGTTTTCTTCTAGGAATTTTATGGTTTCAGGTCTCACATTCGAGTCTTTAACCCACTACTTTATTGTAATCTCAAATGAAATACTTATCTTCTGTGTATTTTAAACTTCCAAACAGCAAAACTGGGATTTGAGTAGAAAGAAAGGTTCCTTATTAGAATGTTCTAGTCACCTTTCAGAAATACCTATTTCCTTTTTTATGAGGGTTAAATGTGTAAAAGAAAAGTCAAGTCTCATTTATTATTATCATAACCTGCTCTAGCAATCAAGGAAAAGGAAGTGTTTTTTTTAATCTTTCTATCTTATGTTTCTGTCATATTTATTGCAGTTGAATAATTCTTATAGTTATATATAGTATGTCCTTACAACTATACTATAGTTGACCATGCTAGCTAACTGATGCTTAAAGTTACTAAAACTCTGGGCACCTGGGTGGCTTAGTTGGTTAAGCATCTGACTCTTGATTTCAGTCCAGGTCATGATCTCACAAGATCAAGTGCCGTGTCAGGCTCATGTAATATACCACGAGACAGCACAGAGCCTGCTTGGGATTCTCTCTCCCTCTCTCTGCCCCTCCCCACCACATGTGCAGTCTCTCTCAAAATAAATAAATAAACATATTTTAAAAATAAAGTTACTAAAACCCTTTCTTTTTACTTTTTTCTGCATAACAATTACTGTTCCTGTTATCATAAATGTACTAGTCTCTGAGAAGCTACATAGACTTTCATATTTGCTACTCAGATCCCTTGAAAAATGTTCAAAATTATTAATATACACACATGTATATACAACATAATATAAATTAATATAAACAATTTTCCTAAACAATACTAGATCAGAGCAAAGCAATGTTTCACCCATTTCCCAATACCATTTTACAGGAGCTTCCGGTCACCGGAATTAATTGCATTGACTTAGGAGAACAAAGAAGACGTATGTTCTATCAGAGGTCACGGGCAAAGCCTTAATTGTGCTTAAACGCTTCTGTATCTGTATGACAGTATTTATTTAACAAACACATATAACACTTGCTATGCCAGGCACTGTTCTAAGTCTTTTATAAATGCTAATTCATTTAATCCTCATAAACACCTTGTGAATTAAGTAACACCATTATCCCCATTTTACAAACGGGGAAATTCAACATAAGAGACGTTAAGTGTCTTGCTCAAGTCCCTAGAGCTAGTAAATGGCAAAGTCAGAATTTGAACCTAGAAATATTGTGGCTATTCCCACGCAAACACCAAAGGTCTCCTTGATCCCCCACGCCCTGGCTTGAAGGTACCTTCCTACTGTGTACCCACCCAGCTTTGAGCCTTCTATGGCTGTACCTACCATGATTTCTGCATGTTAAATATTAAGTTCTTTAAGGGCAAGGAATATGTCTTGTTCACAGTTGCAGCTCCAACATGTACCTTGAGCTGATAAAGCATTGTTATAAATCCTCCAGCAGACAAAGAGTTAAATTGATTTCTTATCAAGTTATGGCACCTATAATAAATTTCTTCTCTTTACCCATGGGAGTAGGCATACATTCCAATTTCAAAATAGCCAAGTGTGTTGAAATTGGCTTGTGATTTAAAGGGAATGATACTGCAGAAAAATAAGTTAATGGATGGTTCACCCCCATGTTGGCATAGAGCTTTCAAAATTTGGGGTGTTTGAAACTTAAAGACACTAAGGTCCCTCATCAGAACAACTGCACTGAGCATGTCAAGCTCAAAGGCAAAGACTATATGCCAAGCTACTATAACAAAACACTTCCATCAAAACCTGGCAGCAAGAAAACAATGGCCAGCTAGCACATCGCTCTCCATGAGGAATGACGTTATGTAATTTTGTGCAAAGGACCTCAAAACACCTTGTCAGTTTAACAGGATTTCGATACACCATGAGAAACCTTTCACATACCACTTTGTTTCCAGGAAAATTGCCTTAGAAGTTCTCAAGGTTCAATAATTTGAACCTAACTAGCCTTATTAATGAACACAAACTATAACTTTTCTAAAATGTTTACCTCTTTATAAGTGGGTGAATTTCTTAGAAAAGTCCTACTACTCTTGGAAAATACAGTTCTACAGAGAAACAATGATGTATTTTCATTCAGCAACATTTACTTGACAAATTGTTAATTATTTACCTATTATGTGCTAGGTACTCTATTGATTATACTTATATGAGTCCTTTTTCTGGCAATAAAACTGAATTTTTTAAATTGAGTTAGTAATTTCCAGATATTTTTGCCAAGTTTAACAGCATTAGGCAGTAATGTATGCATGGGAAGGAAGAACAGAATTAGAGTTCACATAAATAATTCTATATCTTAGCTTGGATAGCAAGAGCATACATAGGTATATGTCAGTTTAAACATGCAGTATGAATGTTCTGATTAACTGTTCATTTTTCATTTTTTGCCTAATTTGAGCATCAATTCACTGAAATAGTCAAATGGACTTTGGCACAGGGCTGGCCATAGGTCCATAAAATGAGAAGCTGCATAGTCATTAGAAGACCAACTCCTTCCTAAACTACAAGCTCCTAAAGAAAAGAACCATGAATCCTGTAGCTCTGGGGCTGATATATTTCCTTGCATTGACTTTGCATCAATATATGATTGTTTGATGAATGAATGACCCCAGGTAACTCTCTGTAACACATAAAACTATATCTTATATCTCATTTATAAAAATTTCCAGAGGTATAGACATGAAGATAGGCATTTGGTTACTACCCTTATAATATTAAGTGAATTTCTTAAATGAAGGGATTATATTGAGGGTCTTAAGGCAAAAAATTTAAAGCTAACTAGATCAATTAACCAAGAGAGGCTATAACTTTACTAATAGCTATTAATTTCAGTGAGATTTCCTTAACTGCCTTAACTTTTCCTGACTGATTCTTTTTTTAACAATTTTTTATTTACGACGTTTTAATTTTAATTCCAGTATAGTTAACATACAGTGCTATATTAGTTTCAAGTATATAATATAGTGATTTGACAATTCTATACATTACTCAGTGCTCATTATGATAAGTACACTCTTTAATCCCCATCACCTATTTCACCCATCCTACCAACCACCACCCCTCTGGTAACCAGAGGTTTGTTCTCTATAGTTAAGAGTTTCTTTCTCTCTCTCTCTCTCTCTCTCTCTCTCTCTCTCTCTCTCTCTCCTCTCTCTCGTCCCTGCTCCACACCTTTTTTTTTCTTTTGCTCATTGGTTTTGTTTCTTAAATTCCACATAGGAGTGAAATCATATGGTATTTGTCTTTTCTGACTGATTCTGTTTTTTTGTTTTTACATTTTGTTATCTTTTAGGCTATTCTGATTTTTTTTTAATTTTTTATGTTTTTTTATTTGTTTTTGAGAGAGGGAGAGGGAGATAGAGAGAGAGAGAGAGAGAGAGAGAGAGAGAGAGAGAGAGAGAGAAAGAGCAGGGGAGGGACACTGAGAGAGGGAGACACAGAATCTGAGGACAGTCTCCAGGCTCTGAGCTAGCTGTAGGCACAGAGCCAGACATGGGGCTCAAACTCACAAACTGTGAAATCATGACCTGAGGCAAAGTTGGACACTTAATCAATTGAGCCACCCAGGTGCCCGTAGGCTATTCTGATGATTAAGTTAGAGGTTAACAAAATGATAAATTACAACTCTGCTTCTTTGTTACCATCTTAAATTCTATTAACAATGTATGCTTATTCAAGCTTATTCCCTACTTATACCTTTGATAATATTAAAATATGAGATCTCCACCTCCAATCATGCTGCATGGTATCCTTTCTACTATAATACATGTCTGCCTTGTCTCCCAACCATATTGTAAGCCAGTATTAAAGACCTAAATGTGAGACCTGAAACCATAAAAATCCAAGAAGAAAGTACAGGCAATAACTTCTCTGTCATCGGTTATAGCAACTTTTTTCTAGATAGATCCCCTGAGGCAAGGGAAACAAAAGCAAAAATAAACTATTGTGACTAAATCAAGATTAAAAGCTTCTGCACAGTGACCGAAACAGTCCACAAAACTAAAAGGCAACCTACGGAATGGAAGAAGATATTTTTAAACAAAATATCAAATAAAGGGTTAGTATCCAAAATATATAAAGAGTTGATACAACTCAATACCCCCCCCAAACCAAATAATTGTATTTAAAAATGGATAGAAGACATGAACATTTCTTCAAAGAAGACATACGGATAGCCAACAAACATACGAAAAGATGCCCATCATCACTTATTGTCAGGAAAATGCAAATCAAAACTACAATGAGATACCACCTCACACACATCAGAATGGCTAAAATCAAAAACACAAGAACCAACAAGTGTTGGCAAGGATGTAGAGAAAAAGGAACCCTCTTGCACTGCTGGTGGGAATGCAAATTGGAAAACAGTATGGAGGTTCCTCAAAAAATTAAAAATAGAACTACCCTGGGATCTAGTAATCACACTACTGGGTATTTACCCAAAAAATTAAAAAATACTAATTCAAAGGGATATGCTCACCCCTATGTTTATGGCAACATTATTTACAATAGCCAAGATATGGAAGTAGCCCAAGTGTCCATTGACTGATGAATGGATAAAGAAGATGTGAGATGTATATATATATATATATATATATATATATATATATGTGTGTGTGTGTGTGTGTGTGTGTGTGTGTATATATATATATATATACACACACACACACACACACACACATAATGGTATATTATTCAGCCATAAAAAAGAATGGAATCTTGCCATTTGCAATGGATGGATACAGCTAGAAAGTATAATGCTAAGCTAAATAAGACAGTCAGAGAAAGACAAATACCATCTGATTTCACTCACTTGTGGAATTTAAGAACAAAACCAATGAGCAAAGGGAAAAAGAGAGAGAGAAACCAAGAAACAGCCTCTTAACTACAGGGAACAAACTAATGGTTACCGGAGGAGAGTTGGTAGGGGGGAATGGGAGAAACAGGTGATGGGGATTAAGGAGTGCACTTGTCATGATAAGTACTGGGTGATATATGGAAGTGTTGAATCAATGTATTATATGCCTGAAACTAATATAACACATATATGTCAATTAACTGGAATGAAAATAAAAACTTTTTTTAAAAAAAGAACTTACTATATTTAAATAGGTTTCAAGTAATCTGTAAAAATAAAATGTGATATAATTTTTAAATAAATAAACAAACAAACAAACAAACTATAAGCCAGAGCAGGGGCCAGGTTCCCACCCCTTTCTTGCTGCTCTCATACCCTGGCAGGATACCCACTTCTATATCTACTGGAAGGGCATGTTTAGGAGAGATAATATAGTACTGTAAAAATGGGGGACAGGAGGCAGAGAAAAGTATCCCAAAGCCCTCTGCTGGAAAATTGAATTAAAACTTCCAGTGAAATACTCTCTTTATCTCTTTAAAATGTATACATAATCAAATTCCACTAGTGCTAATCTGACAGCACTGGCATCATGTAATATTCATTGAGTCAGACACTGTTGTTTGGCCAACCAAAGAGGCATTCTCAGGCCCCAGACACCTTCTTCTGCAGTTAGGAATACTAAAGGTTACTTTTCCTGCCTCTCTTGGAGCCGAGGGTGTCCATGTGACACAATGTGGCTAGCATTGCCACGTCCCCCTTTTTCCTATCCTGAACATATGATGCCTGGAACTGCATGCTACATTTTGTGAAGCAAAAAGTATGAACACGAAAAGTCAACTTACCAAGGACAGTGCAACAGAGGATAAATAATAGCATTATTGAGCAACTAAACCAATGCAAGCAATCACCTACCTTCATATAGCTTGATGTGAGGGGGGTAAAAAAAAAAAAGGTTTTGTTAAATGCCTTCCAACTACAATTGTGGTTGAAATGGTTGAAATCCTCGTTCTGCCCTTTTCTAATAACAACCTTTGTCAATTTTCTAAGTATCTCTAAGCTCAGTTTCTCATCTGTAAAATGGGCATAAGTATAATTGCTCCCACAGAACTGTTGTGAATTATGGTTTTAAAAAATATGAAACAATGCATGTAAAGTAACTGGATTGCACTTGGCACACAGTCTTACTCTCAAACATTAAAAGCACACTGTAATACTGTAATATACATACCCAGGAATTTTTATTTATTTATTTTAAATATATGAAATTTATTGTCAAATTGGTTTCCATACAACACCCAGTGCTCATCCCAACAGATGCCCTCCTCAATACCCATCACCCACCCACCCCTCCCTCCCACCCCCCATCAGCCCCCAGGAATGTTTTTAAAATAAAAGTTGTGGGGCACCTGGCTGGCTCAGTTGGTAGAGTGTGCAACTCTCAATCTCAGGGTTGTGAGTTTGAGCCCCACACTGGATGTAGGATTACTTTTAAAAAAATTTTAAAAGTAAAAGTTGCTTGTTTTCTCCCAAATAATTGCATACAAAAATTAAATATTTAGGGAGTCAGAGAATTCAATTCTTTATAATCCTCATTCTGTTATATCTCTTAGGTCAAGACATCTACAATTAGCATTAAAATGCACAAATAATACTCATGTGTGATTAAAGTAAGTGGTACAAATATCAACTAATAATAATTATAATTTAAATTTTTGTCACAGAAAAGTAAACTATTTTCCTCAGGACAAGGATAGATTGAAATGGCCTGCAGTTCCCCCATAACTTTCTCTTACCACATCACCCAGACACCTGAGGCATTGTGAATCTTTAGTGTCTCATTATTCGGTTATTTTCAGGACATTCAACCATGTGTCTGGGATCACTGAAGAAAACAGCAGGTCTCTGGTGTTTGCTTTGTTTTGTTTTAGTCATAAACATTTTTAGCTTCACTTCAACATGATCATCATTCCAACTGTTTCTTTGGAAGCTTATCTTGCCAAGCCAGTAAAAGACTGTGTTCCCAAGCCTAGAGACTTTCCATTTATAGCTTTCCATTAAGCCTCTTAAAGGTAGGTATTTATTCTAATTAAATATTTAAAAGGTAGGTTCTTTTATGAAATGGCTTTTTCGTTAATTCAAAAAGAGATAATTATTTATACTTCGAAATCCTTTCTAATAGGATTTGGGTTGACCTACAACAAAAGATATAAATAGATTAAGATTGTTAAAAAAATCAAAACATATCAAAGCCCTGGAAGAGATGATGCAAATATAAAAATCACTGTGATTATGCACAAAATTTATCCCTGAGCTTCCATGAGACTAAGGCAAAAATGAAAATATAATTGATTAAGCAATTTTCATTACTTTATAAAGCAGATCTGTAATATTTTTATATACTAATTCTAAGTGTGGTCTTGGTACTAAATTCCAGTAGGAATTTATCTTTTGAGCCTTTCTTCAAGGAAAATTGAGTTTCATAATATACAGTATTTTCATCAATGAGGTTCAGTGGCTGCTTTGAACTTCAATAAAAGTCAATAGCATGACATTATGCCAGTAATTTTAAAATTATTTTTAGCCGTGAAACCTGAAATAAAATATTATACAGCAGCTCAATATATAAAATACATAAATAAGAATTTCTCTAACTGAAACTGAGTTAAGGGGCCTGAAGCTACCATAATCACTGATTACAGAATCTGGGTAAGGAAAAGGCCTATGTAGCCAATAAGCTGATCATATTAGCTACAAATATAAAAATGCAAATCAATGTCCTACAGCTAATATAACACTTAATAGTAAAAGACTGCATGGTCTTCCCATAAGACTGGGGACAAGACAAAGATATCTATCTACTCACATCAGGTCTCAGCCAGTGCAATAAAGCACAGGGGTGGGGAAGGAATATAAAGCAAACAGATAAGAAAGGAAAAAGCAAAGCTATCTTTATTCACAAACAACCTGATTGGCTATATAGAAAATCTTAAGAATAATAATTTTTTAAAAAGCCACCAGAACAAGTTAATTCAGTAAGATTGCAGCATATCAGATCAACTGACAACTTGATTTGTTTTTATATACAAACAACAAACAATCGAAAATAAGACAAAAAAATACATTTAAAACAGCACCTAAAAACCATGACATACTAAGAAACAAATTTAACAAAATGTGTGCATAGGTAGTACACGTAAAACTACAAAATATTACTGAGGAAAATTAAACAAGATTTAGATGCAGAGATTGCTGAAGACTGAATTGTATCTCACTAGAATTCATGTGTTGAAGCCCTAATTCCCAAAGTAATGGTATTTGAAGATGTGACCTTTGAGAGGCTATTAGGTTATATGAAATCATGCATGTGGGACTCTCCTGATGAAATTGGTGCCCTTAAAAGAGGGGACATAAGAGAGCTTGTTTCTCTCCCTACACAAAGAAGAGGTCATGTGAGCACACAGTAAGATGGTGGCTGCCTTCAAGTCAAGAGAGAAGAAGCCTCACCATGAAATATACTCTGCTAGCACCTTGGCCTTGAACTCCCCAGCCTCCAGAACTGTAAGAAAATTCATTTCTTTTTTTAAGCCATCTAGTCTATGATATTTTGTTATGACAGTCCAAGCCAAGAGAGAGATATACCATGTTCCTGGATCAGAAGACTCAAAGCTGTTAAGATTAAGATATCAATTCATTCCAAATTGTTCTACAAATTCAGCATAATTTCAATTAAAATCCCAGCAGGCCCACATGGCTCAGAAATTCCACTCCTAGATATAGACCTAAAATAATTGAAAACAGGGATTCAGACAGATATGTGTATGCCAATGTCTACTGCAGCATTATTAAGAACAGTCAAAAGGTAGAAACAAGTTAAGTGTCCTTCAACAGATGAATGGATGAACAAAATATGCTGTATACATACAATGGAATACTCTTCGGCCATAAAAAGAATGAAATTCTGACACATGCTACAATATGAATGAATCTTGAAAACACTATTACTAAGTGAAATAAACCAGACACAAAAGGACAAATATGGTATGATTACATTTATATGAAATATTTAGGGTAAGCAAATTCATAGAGACAGAAAGTAGATTAGAGATTACCAGGAGCTGGGAAGTATTGGGTATTACTGCTTAGTGGATACAGTTTTTTTGTTTGAAGTCACGGAAATTTTTGGAAATACTGGTGATGGCTGTACCACAGTGTAAATATAACTAATGCCACCAAATTAAATACTTAAAAATGGGCAAGATGGAGGCACCTGGGTGGTTCAGTCAGTTAAGTATCCGACTTCGGCTCAGGTCATGATCTCGCGGTTTGTGAGTTTGAGCCCCGCGTTGGGTTCTATGCTGACAGCTCAGAGCCTAGAGCGTGCTTCAGATTCTGTGTCTCCCTCTCTCTCTGCCCCTCCCCTGCTCACACTCTGTGTCTCTATCTCTCTCAAAAATAAACACTTAATTTTTTTTAAATGGGAAAAATGGCAAACTTTATGTTATATATATATCTACTACTATAAAGAAAACTATTTCCCAAAAGAATTCTAGGAAGCTTTTCCATAGAAATCTACAAGTTGATTGTAACATAAAAATGTAAAAAAAAAAAGACCTAGAATAGCCAGAATCATTTTGAAAAGAAGAAGTTGGAGAGCTTACATTACCTGACCTAAAGATTCACTATAATGCTCCAACAGTTAAGACAGTGTAGTATTTCTGTAAGAGTGGATATAGGAACAGTGGAAGAGAACAAAGTGTACAGAAATAGAGTCATATTTTATCAATTAATTTTCAACAAAGTGCCAAGGTAATTCAATAGGGAGAGAAATCTTTCAATGAATGGTGTAAAACATCTGTATATGAACTTTGATCTTTCCTCACATCACACACAAAAGTAACTCAAAATGGATCATAGACCTATGGTTGTAAAAATTGTAAAAACCAAAACTGTAAGTCTCCTAAATAGAATAATTTGCAAAACTCCAAAATTGAGTAGTTGAACTACACATAAATTAAAATATGATCTTCACAATTAAGAAAATGAAAAGATAAGCCACAAACCAGGAGGAACTGGGATTAAACATTTATCTATATTTTTATATATTTACATATATACATATATAATTTATCCATATTTAATACATATTTTTATTTTATTATAGCTCATATTATATATATAATATACATATGCACACACATATGAATACATACACATATATAAAGTGGTGTGGAGTATGTGTATGTGGGGATACAAGAACTTGTATCCAGAATTTAATAACCTACAACCTAACAAGAAGACAAAAATTCATTTTAAAAATTGTTGGGGCACCTAGGTGACTCAGTCAGTTAAGCGTCTGAGTGTTGGTTTTAGCTCAGGTCATGATCTCATGGTTTGTGTGTTGGAGCCCCACGTAGGGCTCCACACTGACAGCACACAGAGCCTGCTTGAGATTTCTCTCTCCCTCTCTCTGCCCCTCCACCACTCATGCACACTCTCTTACTCTCTCCCAAAGTAAATAAATAAACTTTTTTTAAAAATTGTCAAATGAAGGGCACCTGGGAAGCTAAGTCGATTAAGCGTCTGATTCTTGATTTTGTCTCAGGTCATGATTTCTTGGTTGGTGAGTTTGAGCCCCGCATCAGACTCTGTGTTAACTGTAGACACTGCTTGGGATTCTCTCTCTCCTTACTCTCTGTCTGTCCCCTCCTTCATGCACTCTCTCTCTCTTTCTCTCTCTCAAAATAAATAAACATTTTTCTAAAATTAAAAACATAAAAATTGTCAAGTGATTTGAACACACTTTGTAAAAGAAGATCCACAAATGGCCACTAAGTACAACAAAGAATATAAAACTACACTAGTCAACAGGAAAATGCAAATTTAAATCACAGTAAGATATCATTACAAACCCACTAGAATGACTAAAAATAAAAATACTAGAGCAGGTGAAAATCTCACACCATACTGGTGTGAAAGCAAAATGTTGTAATGGCTTTTTAAGGCAGTTTGGTAGATTCTTATAAAGTTAAACATGTATCTGTCATATTACCCCACAATCCCAAGAGGAATTAAATCCCATAATTATAGCTGATTTATTCATAATAGCCCAAAACCCTGGAAAACAAGCTAACTACCCAGCAATAAGGGAATACATAACCAAATTGTGATATATCTGTTCAATGGGCTACTACTCAGCAATAAGAAGAAATAGGCCATTTTACCATTGATACATGCAATTAAATGGATAAATATCAAAAACATTTTACTGAGCAAAAGAATATATGCATACTGTATTGTTCCATTTACATGGAAATCTGAAAAAAAATCTATAATGACAGAAAACTGATCAGTGGTTGCCCAAGGCTGTGGCTGGTAAAAGAGGGGGGTGACTGCAAAGTGGCATGAGGGAACCTTTTTGGGTAATGAAAATATTCCATGTCTTGATTGTGGTGGTAGTTACATAAATGTATTCACTTGTCAAAACCCATCTAATTCTATACTTAGAATAGGTGCATTTTATTGTAAATCACACCTCAATAAAAGTCTGAAAAGTGGAAATAAATACCTACAACCATTGCTAAACCCACAGCATGTACTTGCCAAGGCTGTGACAAAATGGACTGTCAAAGCAACATAGCCAAGCACACCCACAGGTAAGCTGAAGTGTGGGTGTAAATTCAGTGTGAGGATAAACAGAATTCTGAGTCACTGGCAGCACCAGGGGCAATCTCTTCCTCATGCCCAGCTGGGAAATATTCACATTTTTTTCCTACCATCAGTGTACGTATTCCAGGTAAAGAGCTCAACAGCCAGGAGAATATCTATGCAGTATCTTCCTCCTGAAAGAACACGGGTATTCTTTGCAGGTGGTCCTTGAAACAGGACTCAGAAAGCCGATACCATGGACAGCTCTCCAGAAGATACATTATTTAGTATAAATTATCATCTGTGGGTGATGTTTGTGTATTTTTGTCACTTGCATTGCTTCCCTAACCAGGACAGCGTACTAATTCTTAAAACCCCCTCCAAGATAGTCCCTTAGGAATTTGTTCAAACCCTTGGGTTTTAACCAGAAATTATTTGAAAACATAGAAAAAGCATAACTAAAGTGGTGGTTTATGTTTTGTTCTTTGTGCAGATAAAAATTCATCCCAAAACTTTTCTAAATTTCTTAATAAAGTCCATTTTCTCAGATGATCTTGCTATGGTTCTCAAACACTTCATGATCTTAGCCCAAATCCTGGATGGGCTTGGAATTAGAATCTAAGGATATGCCTTTTAACACCTTCCTGATGATTCCAGTACAGATAACTTTCAAACATGGTTTGGGAAATACTGCTCTAATGGATTCACTGTTTCATTGCTCTGCCAGAGACACTTTTTTTTTAGTTCTCCAATTAGTTTGAAGTGGGTTGACAGACAGGCTGATAATAATAAAATACATAATCAAATTCAACTTAGTCACTATATACGTTCTTCAAACTGTCCCTCATGAGTATGGGACAATTTATAACTGGTTGTTGACCTTGCTTCTGTTAAATACATTTTAAATATAAGTGGCATTGATTCTATAAACAGTTAACATCCAAGAAAAGCAACCCATAAAGAATCTTTACACTTAACTCCTGGAGAACTCAGATTGCTTAAAAGAACATGAAATAGTTTGCTGTTATAGATTAAATTTCTTCTGAGAAAAGGTGTAAACTCTTACAGGTGGCATCCAGATGGAAAATTAGTCCCTTCCCACCCACGCAAAGAAGGTCTTTAAAATTCTCCCACAATGTAAAGAAAGGGAAGACATTTTGTGGCAAGAAACCTTGCAACTTGTACATTGAAAGAGTACTGCAAATCTTGGGAGCAATCCCTAATGTGTGGAACGGCATAGTGTCAAATAGAACAGATAACTGAACTACAGAAATTGAGCTGATGGAGAAGTAAGATATCAGAGTCTAAACGTTCAACAATGGTAGACAGACTGACAATTTTTCACAACTATATCTGGTTTTGGTCTTGAAAATGACCAATCTAACATAAGTTTGTATGGGTCAGCATGAGATGCAAGAAAGGATCAGTCTTTGCTAGGGAACTGGAGACTAACAGGAGGGTCAACCACAACCAGCCAGAAATACCCTCTTAGCTTCTCTTGATTAAGGGTTTCACCAATGCCTTAATGAGTGGAATTGACAGTTAATCCCAGAACACATTGTGGTTATATCTGTATAATGTTTATTTATAGCTTTTTCTCTCTATATATGTCAAAGTTAATTAACTATTTAGTTGAGTTTAAACAATTTGTTTTGAGGGTATGGCTCCTCATTCTCAGTAAATATTTTTAGGGATTTAAAAGGTATTCAAACTAGGTGAATCCAATCAACAATTGCAATTACAATATGAGCACCTCTTTTTATTAGTGGCTCTTAATTTTTAAGAAAGATTTTTCAGAAAATTCACTGTGAGTACTTTATGCTATAAAATAAATCATCTTAATATGAATTCAATTAAACAAGCTCAAGAACCGAACGATGGAACAACAAAATGAAACAAAAAGATTGCAGAAGTAAGGAAACAAAGTGAGGGTCAAAAGAACATGGCTAACAAAATAACAAATAAATTAGTAAGATCAAATAGCTGAATAGACAAAGTTGAAAACTGAATTACTCACTAGAGGAAACATTTGAGAAAATCACAGTGAATGAAGAGGAAAAAAATACAGAAACTAAACCAATTATAAGAGAAGTAACATAAATAGAAGGCTTAGAAAAGGTAGATAACACAATAAATGCACCAAAACAGTATTCAAGGATATAGTACAAACTTCTCTTGTATTAAGAAAATAAAGGGCACATGAAATAAAAAAAAGGTAAACACATTTTCTCACATTTTATTTTCACAAAAGCAATACAGCTTCATTAATATGAAGGAAAAAAAGGAAGGGACAGAGGGAAGGAGAAAGGGACTATGGATATGCCAAGATACTATTTTATCATTTTCCTAGTGACCTAATCATTACAAAAGAAGAAGGAAGAGGAAGAAGAGAGAGAAAAATCACCATCCATTTGTACTGATCACAAATCAGATACATGAATTCTTGAGTATATTTGCTAATACCTGATATATGGGAATTTTACTGTCAGTGATTTTGCCTGATATTTGTCTCTAATTTGAAGTATTTGAAAGAGAACTTCATATTTGCAGAGGCCCAACTGTGCTACTGATTAAAAAAGGTCTGTGTCCCATAAATATTTACATCCTGCTCCACAAGAGCAGGGAAACAACTTAGTGTGCCTGTTGCTTTCCCACTTAAATATACTCTACTCAACAAATATACTTTACTCAACAAAACAATTGTGGATCATTTTCTACATATAATTATCTTTTCTGCGAGAACACTGTTAGTAGAATATCAATTCCCCAAAGACATAGACTGTACTTTCTCTTTCCTCCAGATAATGTGTGGCTTTGCACGGTGTAAGTACTAATAATAAACAATGAAACTGTAAGCTAATTGATGGTTATAATGATATTGCTTTAAACCCCCTAAGGCCAGGCTGTGAACTCTCTTGACCAGACATAATTTCCACTAAGTTGCAGATCTAAGTGACTTTGCCAAGTACAGTTGTATTTGCAATGAGTCTCTTACAATTATCTACTCTCTTCTCAATCACTCCCTTGCATTTCATTAGGATTTTAGCAACTGGCTCACTGTAAACTTCTCAGCGACTACTCCAGGCACTATTTTTAGCAACTCAAATACTCCTTGTTCTTTTTCTCCACTGTATTCACCTAGCAAAACCCAAACTGTTTAAAACCCAAGTTTCTATCTACTTCCTGCTTCACCCTGACAGCCAAAGTGGCTGGAGAAGAACACTCACCTGAGTTACCCAATCTCATATAAACGTTTTAAGGAAGAATTTTAAGAAAATTCTTCATTTTCTTAAAGTAAACTTATGATCACAAATCTCAAGAAAGATCTCATCACCACCGAGCAGTTTTATATCTTTCCATGGTAAATTCATTTTTCCACTCTGCCAAAATTTTGCCTTACATATTTTCCTCTCACCTCAAACCCTCAAAACTCCCTCCTCCCTCTGATTCTCAGTCTTGGCTGATGACCTTGACTTCTATTTTACTAAAAACTAAGAACAATCAGAAAAAAAAGTGCTCATTTTCCCATCACTGAATCTTCTAACCAAACTGCATCTGGCCCATCCACTTTGTCTTTCCCCCAGATTCAACAGCCAACCTTTCTTTGGCCCATTTAAACCAACCCTCCACAGTGCACCAGATTCTGTCCTTCCTACCCACTCAGAATTTTGCTCCTGGAATTCTTCTCTTTTTCCACTCCCTCCTCAGTTTTACCCTCTCAACTGGATCATTTTCATTAGCATGTAAACATGCTATTTAAAAAGTCTCTTAACTTGAAAAGCAAACAAACAAAACAAACTTCCTTGATTTGTCCCTTCAACTTCTCCCTACTTCTCTGCTTCTCCTTTGGGAAAAGAATGTCTCTACTTGTTCCTGTTCACTCTTAATTTACTCCAATCAAGCTCTGTCTCCACCACTCCCATGAAACTGCTCAAATCATGATCATCCACAACCTTCTTCTTGCCCCATCTGTCTCCAGATTACTCAACCTCTCAAAAGTATTAACTTACTGGATAATAGCCTTGTTCTTGAAATACTTCACTTGTAAGTATTACTTTACTTACTTCACTTCAGAGTGAAGAGCACTTTACTGGCTTTCCTCTTAATTCTTTGGCACTTTTTCTCAGTTTCCATTGCTAACTCCTCCTGCTCCCAAAGTTAGCATTCTCTGGAGTTCAGTCCTTGGCTGCCCTATCTTCTTTATGTTTATTTCTTCCTGGATAATCTTACCTAGTTCCATGGTATTATATAATTAACAATATGCTGATTATTCCCAAACCATATAGATATTATATAGTCTTTACAGTCCATATTCTAATCTTTGTATTCCATTTCCAGGCTCTCATCTGTGCCCTAAGCTCATAACTCTTGATATCCTACTACTGGCTATTTAATATTTCTAGTAGTTGTCTAATAGATTTCTTAAACTAATGGCCAAAGAAAAACTGTATTTCTATCTTCAATAAATTTGAATGTCTCCCAATCACCCTCATCACAGTTACAAGTAGTACCATTTACTGGTTTTCAGAACAAAAATTTAAGTGTAATTTTTGATTACTTATAATTTTGATTATCAAATAGCTTTAATTATCCCTTTTCTTCAACCTGATCTGAATTATGAGAAAGTCCTATGGGTTTTACCTTCAAAATATTGCAAATCCAATATCTATCATCATTTCCAATGGTTAAATTTACATGTCAACTTGACTGTGTCACAGGGTGTCTAAATATTTAGTTAAACATGATTCTGGGTGTGACTGTGAAGGTATTTCTGAATTAAACTGACATTTTAATTGATAGACTGAGTAACACAGATTGCCCGTCCCAATGTGGGTAAGCCTCATCCAGTGCACTGAAGGCCTGAAAGCATCAAAAGACTGGGCAAGAGAGAATTTTCTCTCTGCCTGGCATACTTGAGCTGGAAGTTACACCATAAGACTCTCATGCTTCTCAGACTGCAGCTGTTCTCTTGCAGACCTTCAGACTGCAAATCTTGGGACTTCTCAGCTTCCGTAATCATTTTGTGAGCCAATCCCTTACATTGAATCTATCCACCTATATGTCTCTCTATCTACCATTTCATTGTGTTTGGCCAGCTTAAGTCAAGTAGAGTAGGATCTTTGGTATCAGGTAGATCCCTAAGATTTTATCTCAGACAGAAACAATTCCAACTCCTTTTTCTAGCAAATATGGAGAGCTGTAAATTCTTTATCTTCTTTTTTTCTTTATCCTCTTATTTTAAGGACTATCACTTTCCCCAAATGATCTCAAAACTATTTGTATATGAAATTAATAAAATTATGGGTTTATGTGGTAGATATAGCAATTGTTTTCACTTAAGAGAATGGATTGCCATTTTTAATTATCGCTCACACTTTTTAAAAAACACAGAATACAGTGATCACTCATGACTATAAGAGAGATTTTATCTCAATATGGGTGGTAAAAATATGAAGGTTTCTAGTGCTGTTTTATGCTTTATTTCTTAAAAAAAAAGTTAATCCTCCCACAAGAAAACATTTTATCCCTTAAGGAAGAATCCATGATTCCTCCCATCACTCTGCTTTACTTATATTAATAACTTTTTTCATTAATTTTACTATTAACTTTTGACTTCTAGCAATGTTTTATCACTAGTGAATTCTTTCAGACAACCACAGGGTAATATGGTAAGGATTAACATCTTAATAAAGGAGAATAACTTTTTTTGCATTCTTAGAAAGTTCCAGGCCAAGATAATTTTCTTATAATCATAGTTCAGAAAAGCTTTCTTATGGTTTTTATAAAGATGCCAAATGAAACTATATCTTAAAATATGTTATCAAATATCTCCTTAACAGAAATCCATACACATAGCTATTGCTCAAGCAACTCCAAAAAGAATACAGGACTCAAGTCAAAGATGTCCCAATAGAGAATTCATTATAACAGAGCTATTGTTAAAGTTTCTAACTTCCAGTAGCTTCTGCAGATTTAACAAAGAATTTTCAGAGCATTGCCAGGCTTCTACATTGCCATAAAACATGTTTTTATACCTAAAGGAGTGACTTCACCAAATTCTTTTAAATTTATAGTAGGCACCCAATTTTTGAAGATCACCCACACTGCTTGTCAAGATTAATTGTTTCTTTGGATTTTATCTGAAATATAAAGACAAAGAAGCAAAGAAAGACAAGCAAGCAAAGAAAGTCAAACTAAGAGGTACAGTTTCTACTATGTTTTCCATTTTTATCTTTCAGGCAGAGGCTTTAAAGATGCATTTGATTGTATGGTATAAAGAGTAAATGGCTTCTTTCTGGAACTACTCACATAGGCACAAATATCTAGGTAGGGTTAAACATAACCTGTTAACATTAAAATGACAAATAAGAAGAATTTTAACTGTAAACCTCATCTTGCTCCACGTTACATCTGACTGATTCAAATAATAAGCTTCCTTCTAGAAACTCTTAGAAACACTGGACATGAGGATATGAAGGAAGAAGATAAACGGGCCAAAATTTCAACTATCTACATACTAAAACAAATTCATGCTTACAGTTTTGGCATTATTAAAATTCTCCCTCATTTCTCAGGAACTGGGTACTAAATTGTGATGTATTTTTTTAAATTTTTTAATGTTTATTTATTTTTGAGAAAGAGCGAGACAGAGTATGAGCAGAGGAGGGGCAGATAGAAAGGGAGACACAGGGGGCGCCTGGGTGGCTTAGTCGGTTAACCATCCGATTTTGGCTCAGGTCATGATCTTGTGGTCCGTGGGTTTGAGCCCCGCGTCGGGCTCTGTGCTGACAGCTCAGAGCCTGGAGCCTGCTAAGGATTCTGTGTCTCCCTCTCTCTCTGACCCTCCCCCGTTCATGCTTTGTCTCTCTCTGTCTCAAAAATGAATAAACGTCAAAAAAAAAAAAAAAAGAAAAGAAAAAAGAAACAGAAAGGGAGACACAGAATCTGACCCAGGCTCCAGGGTCTGAGCTGTTAGCACAGAGCCTGATGCAGGGCTCGAACCCACAAACCATGAGATCATGAACTGAGCTAAAGTCAAATGTGTAGCTGACTGAGCCACCCAGGCACCCTGTGTGTGAAAACTATGTGCTGCTGTTCTCTAAATTATTTAAAACTATTTACATTTTATGATGAAATTTAATTTCTCAGTGTTTGCTCTGATTAACTCTTAAAAGTAAAACATTTACCTAACCCTTGTTTTTGTCTTAGCATTTGTGCTTGATATAAATTTCATTTGTTAGTTTTCAGTCTGTTAATAGTGTAAAATAATACTTAAAAATTCCAAGACCACTTTAAAAACAGCCTCTGTTACCAGTTACTATAAAGCATCAATCACTGGTCATGAGAGTATTTCCCATACATTTGTAGGATATCTTTCATGTAGCATAGGTAGAGTATTTTATCGCTCATCCAAAAAAAAGCAATTGAAAATCAACTGTTTTGACTTTTTCAGAATTCCAAACATATTTCTACATGCATCAGATAAATCATTTATGCAACTCTCATTAGAAAGCATTACATAACACATGTCACCACCATATCTGAGATTTCTAAATCACATCTTTCATTTGCCTTCTTCCTTATTTAAATTTTCCAAGCCGAGTTTTGAGCCACATAACTTTTCTTGAAGTGACAGGAGAGATCAACAACACAGAACTTACAAGTTTTCTTTTCCATCTCTGCACAAAATCATTTTGACTTTGATTAAAGTGACTGACCACCAGGGGGTTGACTGAATTGACAGACTATTACTTTACCTGTTAAGAAATCAATTCATTCACTCCAGAGGGCAATCTGATTGTTTTTTAGATACAACCTAAAATGATCTTTATCAATGTTGAGATAACCAGTCCAAAGCAATCACTAAAGAATAAAGTATTTCAAAACCTATATATTAAAATTCATTACCGATGACTGCATTAATTTGGAATTTTGGTCAGTTAGACCTATTCTCTGCTGGGCGAGTTCCATGTGATACTAAAGTATTGATAAAATTTTACTCTCCCAAACATCATAATTTCATGGGCACTACCTGGAATGGCATTGCCTATGAAATACCAATGATACAGGAAGCATAAACCTAACTCAGCACAGGGTACCTTCATAGAAAACCTAAACATTACTAATATGACCAGGAAAAAAATCATGGAAGGAAAATGGAAGCTTCACTATAAAATTATATCCTTAATTTTGTTTGTATTAAGTCAAATGTTTTAAAAGAAATTTAAAATGAAGAGAATATTTTAACTTTATCACAGAAATTGTATTGTACTAAAATTTCACAAATTACAGCCCCACTAATTTGGAATTATGAAAAATCTGACTTTTTTTATTTCTTGAAGTTTATATTTGACCCAATGTAGAGAGAAGTTATTCTTCTCTGGATTGTTTTTCAATCCTTATAAATAACATGGCCACAGACAAAGTCTCAGTTCAGTGCCTATATGTCTCTAACACTTCTCTAACATTTGACAACTTTCTTTTTAAGAAAATTTATCCCAAGCAACAGGCGCTTTCTCCAGGCAACAGGAGCTGACCATAATTTAATAATGTAATTTTCATCACATTATATTTATTTTTATAGTTGCCTTCTGTTTTCAGCAGAGAATGCTGGTTTTCTATTCACAGCACTAATATAAAGTTTTCTCTTTAAGTAAATTTAGAATACAAAGTGAACCAATTTAAAGAAAATATTGAGTAATAACTGTACAGGTGGTAAGCAAGTATGTCTAAAAATCATGACAGTGGTAAAAATGGCTAGGTGTTGGGAAGTAAATATATATAAAACCAATACATAAAAAATTAAATACAAAACTATAATAGGAAAACCATCTACTTGGGTGAACAAATTAGTTTTAATCCCTTTCCTAGTATTTATTTGCATATCATTGTGTCAATTCTAAATGACTCCTCTTTATTTATTGAGGTGATTCCATCGAAACCTTAACTCAACAATATTTTGACAGCTTCTTGTTCAGTACAATACAAGCCTGAAAGTTATAAGACTAAATCCCTTAGAGAAAAATAAGTCCATAATTCAAAAACTTCATTCAACAAATGCTTATCAATCATTCTGTACATCCGCCATGGTGAGCCAGATTTGGAAAAGGATAAAAAGACCTAAGTATCCACTCATTATTCAAAAGCTATTTCTTGAGTAGCTATGATATGCAAAGCCACTTGCTCTGTAGGATTTAATTAAAGGAAGAGAAGAAGGAGAAAAAGGAAGATGAATAGGAGGAGGAAGAGAAAGATAGGGAGGGAAATAATTATTAAACAAAGATTCTGAACTGAAGGAGATTATCCTCTGGTTACTATTACTTAATATTGTCCTTGAGTTTTACTTACAGTCCTAGATACTGTTTCATTTTCTCATATATTGCCTTTTCAGGAAAAGGCAATGTATTATTCAGTAAGAGGTAATATTTAAGAGACATTTCCTTTGAGTGTCAGGTTCTATGAAACTCAATAACAAATTCATGGAATACAAAACAGCACAACCTTAAACCCATAGCAATGTTTATAAAATTCTGCAGACTTGGCCTCTCACATATTCTTTGTGATAGAGGTGATGCTGCTCCAGAAAGGAAAGAATTCCAAATCTGTAAAATAAAGTCACAGTACTACCACAGTACTAACTTGAACACTTGCATTTAATATAAAAGCCCACACACAAAACATAACTTGAAGTTTAATTATATAAATTAAAACTGTTGGAAGGAAGCTGCAATCCTTCACATAGATGGTGCCTCTTATCTTTACTAGATGTGTATATCTCCCTTAGGATGAGTAGAGTAGTGAAACTGTAATATACTTAGTAAACGACCTGCATTTATATTCTTCTTCCTCTTTACTCTATGACTGAAGTCTAGGAGGACTTCTACAGAAAAAGACAAAATCTATTGTGTTCCAAGAAAGGGTCATTTCTTGATATGAAAATGGATTTTGATGTTCAACACTTCATTTCTGATACACTGAAGGCTGATTTCCAAAAAAAGTTTTGTACATATGTACTCACATCCCATATCATTTTTCATTTAAAAAACCAAAACTCTTACAGAAAGATTACAAGACTTTCTTTGTACTCTACATCCTATGTAGTGGCATTTTCTGTACCACCTTGGCATGGGAGGCCTCCCCAATGCATTTGAAGCTGATGGTACAGTGGGCATAAACACTATGGCAGCCCTCTAACTCAGCCTTCCACTTGTATGGACTGCTCCCTCTTCTCAAAAGGATTATGAAATAGCTGATCAGGCCAGGAAATACAAATATCAGTCACCCAGGAATCAACTTCTTTTTTTTATTTTTATTTTCATTTTTATTTTAGAGAGAGGGTGCATATTCAGGGGAGAGGGGCAGAGGGAGGAGGAGAGACAGAGAGAGAAAGAGAAGTGGGGGAGGTCGTAAGCAGGCTCCAGGCTCAGCATGGAGCCCGATGTGGGGCTTGATCCCACAACCCTGGGATCATGACCTGAGCAAAAATCAAGAGCCAGGTGCTCAACCAGCTGAGCCACCCAGGCTTCCCAGACCCTGGGAATCAACTTTAATTGGTTCATTACTTCATTTCCACCAGTAGTAGGGGAGGAAAAGTAATATTTGGTGTCAAAGAGATAAAGCCAGAAAGCTGGCCCTACAAAGGAAGTGGAGATAGTGATCCATCCCTGACATCCTCTGCCTTCATGGTTATTTCACCAGATTCTGGGGCCAATCCTGCTCCTCCTGCAGCAAATGAGGCAAATACAGGTCCAAACAACTGCAACCCCCCAACTCCATCTGAAGCCTATCTACCTCAGCTCTGATAATCAGTGCCTGGTCTCCTTCTGCCATGGCCAATCCCCACTTAGTACCATAGTTACTATCTACATCCTTCCTTGTCTTTTCTTCTCAGTCAACACTGAAATGGTATGTCAGGCACTGTGTTAGCAATGGAAAACAAAAAAGAACAAATCCCTTAGGGCAGGGGTGCTCACTAATTCCTATGATTTTAGATATCCTGTCCCATGTGGCAGCTTCATCTGATTTTGCTTCCCATAAAAGTAAAAACCTTTTTAATGTGAAAAAACTTGCAATATTACATAATTGCAGCCATTTGAGTCATCAATTCCACTTAAATAGCATTTTACTGTCTCAAATATTATAATGAAAGCTTTTGCTTATTCTTCTTGCAGTGTATTTCCTTGAGTTCTTACTACAGCTTCTATGATGGTCTTGGGTTGCTGGCTTCCTTAATTAACTTCTCATCACATAGAATCACTAGAATTTCTTGCTAATTGGAAATGAATACCTCAAAATTATTTTTACTATTAGGCTCTTTTTAATATTCCATAAGATGTGTCATTTCCTTCTTATTCCTTAAACCCTTTATTTAAGGCAAAAGCAGAAGAAAGGGGGGCTTTCTATCACAAATCCAGGATGTTCTTGAAGGTTTGGGTGGTTAATTAGTTTCCTATTGTTCAGATCTATCAAAGCCTCCTTGTAGACAAAAGGAGAACATTACTCACACTGAGGGTGGCAGAGAAGGAAAACAAAACAAGATCATCAAGGCCATTGATAAGACTGGGCCTCTTATTTCCAGACTTTCTACTAAGTAAAGAATAACAATCCCTGTGGTTTAGACCACTTTTAATCAGGAATTCTTTTACCTACAACGCAAAGCATTCTGTTACAGTCTCTGAGACCCCTATTACCACAGCTAGATCAGTTTACTGGTTCAATCAAAGATGAATGGAGAGAGTCACAGGCTGGAGCAGGGAAGGAGACAGACCTCTGGTGAAGCCTATTCTGAGCTTCCTGACCAAGTTTTCTCTGACAGTTTCCTATAGTTTGATTTTCTATAGTGAACATAAACTGTCATCTTCTGCTCAGAGTCTCAGGAAAGCAAAGACGTGGAGACCAATCTCCATGTGACTTCACCTCTACCTTCTCCCCAGGGGCCATGGCCATTAGCTTAATCCACAAAGCAGAAATTGGGACAGCTGCCTGTGGACCAAAGGAATGGTTGTACACAGAGGTCTCAAGGTAAATGGGCTCTCTTGCAGGTGAGAGTGGATGGAGGGAAGCCCTAATACGCAGTCTGCCAATTTTCATAGTATAAATAATCTCACCATAGATTTCAAACTACTAACAATTTAACAACTGGCTAACAAAATTCCTCAGTATTTAACAATCAACTCAGGGGGTGGCTGGGTGGCTCAGTTGGTTAAGTGTCCAATTCTTGGTTTCAGCTCAGGTCCTGATCTCAGAGTTCATGGGTTCGAGCCCTGCACTGGGCTCTGCAGAATCAGCATGGAGTCTGCTTGGGATTCTCTCTCTCCCTCCTTCTCTGCCCCTCTCCCGCTTGCTCTCTCTCTCTCAAAATAAATAAATAAACCTAAAAATTAAAAAAAAAAAAACCTCTGGAAAGCCAGTGCCAGTTCCACATCACTAAAAGTAACTGTATGTTTCCTTGTTTCAGATATTAACTTAATAAAGTTATCTTTTTTGTACCAATAGGACACATTGCTAAAGGAAAGTCAAGCACATAAAATTCATAATCAACTCTTCTCTTCATGGAGCTTGTACTCCTGTGGTAAGTTCAGGAGCCTTTGCAACATAGAACCAAAAATCACTCCTAGGGCAACACACTTACAAATGCAAATTAACCTAAAGCAAATTGACATCTAAGTACCTAAGACATAAGGAAAATGAGTACAGTAGCCATCACATAGGGTGGTTTAAAGGCCCAAATGAGATCATGGATGAGAAGACTTTTGGTGAGTTATAGGCCTCTACAGAAATGTAAAGGATCATTCTTCATAGAGTGGAGTGAGGCTAATCAGACAAGGCAACATCTGGATTCTCAGAACATGGTAATTGATAATGACAAGGTCAAAAATGGAAAGACACGATGCCTAGGGATACTAGAAGACAGAACAGCAAACAGAGACCACTGACCTCAAGACAGTGGAGTGAATTTTGTTCACATGGCCAAATTATTTTTTACTACACCAACACTACCTTTTTCATCCCATTTATTATACAACCATTAGTACAGTTGTAATTCCTCTAATGTCTCAAAAGCTGCATCTGCAAAACTATCCTCTAAGCATTGTTTTTAGGATATTCAGGACAAAGACCTAAATGGTCTTCAGAATAGGATCCCCCAAATTCAAGGTCTAGTATGACTTAGTAGGTTAAAAGTATGGCCTCTGGGACAGAATTCTGACTTGAACACTTGGTAGCTCTATGCCTTATACAAGTAATTTAAATGCTTCATGTCTTTGGAGTGCCTGGGTGACACAGCTGGTTAAGCATCCAACTCTTGATCTTGGCTCAGGTCATGATCTCACAGTTCGTAAGTTCAAGCCCCGCATTGGGCTCTACACTGATGGTGTGGAGCCTGCTTAGGATTCTGTCTCTCCTTCTCTCTGGCCCTCCCTGACTTGTACTCTTTCTTTCAAAATAAATAAATAAACTTAAAAAAAATTTAAATGTCATGCCTCAGTTTCCTCATCTGCAAATTGAAATGCCTTAGTTTCCTCATCTGCATATTAACTTATAATATGATTTTTCAGATTAAATAAATTAAAACATATAAACTATTTAGTACAATGCCTGGCACGTAGTTATAACTCAATAGCTGATGATGTTATTATTATTAATTTGAAAAGTTTTCCATTCAAAATTTGGATTAAAAGTCTTAAGGGCACCTGGGTGGCTCAGTTGGTTGAGCATCCAACTTCAGCTCAGGTCATGATCTCGCAGTCAAAAAGTTCGAGCCCAGCATCGGGCTCTGTGCTGACAGCTCAGAGCCTGGAGCCTGCTTCTGATTCTGTGTCTCCCTCGCTCTCTGCCCCTCCCCCACTCATGCTCTGTCTCTGTCTCAGAAATAAACATTAAAAAATTTTTTTTTAAAGTCTTCTTAAATATATAGTAAATAAATATATTTCCCTGATGATGAGTGATGTTAAGCATCTTTTCATGTGTCTGTTGGCCATATGGATGTCTTTGGAAATGTGTTCATTCATGTCTTCTGCTCATTTCTTAACTGGATTATTTGGTTTTGGGGTGTTGAGTTTAGTAAGTTCTTCATAGATTTTGGATACTAATCCTTTATCCGATACGTCATTTGCAAATATCTTCTCCCATTTCATTGGTTGCCTTTTAGTTTTGTTGATTGTTTCCTTTGCTGTGCCACCTCACAATGGTCAGAGTGGCTAAAATCAACAACTCAGGAAACAACATATTTTGGTGAGGATGTGGAGAAATGGGAATGCTCTTGCACTATTTGTGGGAATGCAAACTGGTGTAGCCACTCTGGAAAACTTTGAAGTTTCCTCAAAAAATTAAAAATAGAATTATCCTACAACCTAGCAACAGCACTAATAGGAATTTATCCAAAGGATAGAGGAGTGTTGATTAATAGGGGCCCATGTACCCCAATGTTTATAGCAGTGCTATCAACAATAGCCAAATTATGGAAAGAACCCAAATGTCCATCAACTGATGAATGACTAAAGATGTGATTTATATATACAATGGAATACTACTTGGCAATGAGAAAGAATGAAATCCTTCCATTTGCAACTGGAAGGTATTATGCTAAGTGAAATAAGTCAGTCAGAGGAAGACAGATACCATATGTTTTCACTCATATGTGGAATTTGAGAAATTTAACAGAGGACCATGGGGGAAGTGATGGGGGAAAAATAGTTTCAAACAGAGAGGGAGGCAAACTGTAAGAGACTCTTAAATACAGAGAACAAATTGAGGGTTAATGGGGGAGACAGGGGAAAGGAGAAAATGGGTGATGGGTATTGAGGAGGGCATTTGTTGGGATGAGCACTGGGTATTGTATGTAAGCAATGAAGCATGGGAATCTATTCCTGAAGCCAAGAGCACACTGTATACACTGTATGTTAGCTAACCTGAGAATAAATTATGTTAAAAGAAAAGAAATTATAGGCCATTAAATTAGTTTTACCACCTTTTTTTAAATAAGATGATTTTTAAATCAGCTAAATGCTTTTTTTTTTTGACCACTTAAGTGTCAACTTCACCTTATGACTGGCCTTCTTATGATTCAAAGTCCACTGAACAGTATAAGAAAGCTGTTAAATACCTCATATACATCCAACATGGAAGGGAAGGATGGAAATGGATAGAGAGAGGGAGAGCTGGACAGAGGGAGAGCTGGACAGAGGGAGAGAGGGAGAGAGAAACCAGAGGAGAGATCATGTCTCCTATCAAGTCACATGATCATCCTCACACCAATTACTGTGGCCAGAGGATTGGGATATGCTGATTGGATGGCACTGGGATGTTTGGGGAATTAGAGATCTGGGTGAGAAGAAAGGAGGTAGATACTAGGTGAGTAACCTACAAATGGACCCTATAGTTTCAAAAACAATTTCCTCTCATCTGTTGACCTCAAACTATAAGAAATGGGTTATTCAGCAATAGACATGATTTAAATTTTGATTGCTTATAATTCTGGTACTGGTAAGTACCATATTACATTTCAAAGATCATATTGGCTGCTATTCACTCTTACCCTTGGATATTCCACCTCCATAAAAACAGGAGGGAAAACCCTTTATAAACAAAATGTTTTACTAGCTTCAGTATTGGTTGCTACTGTATTTTTTTTTGATAGAGCCAATTTTCCTGTTTCACGTAGGAAATATTTATAGATTTCCTATGGTGACATATATCAAGGTAGAGAAGGTTAGCTGTGAATATAAAAAAAAAAAACAGCCCAACAAGCTAAAAAGGGAAGAATTTACTCAAGCAATTTTATTGCCAAATAATGACAACCAATTTGCATGACTGTAGTTGAATTGACTGACTGAATTATAACCAGTTGTTTTGAGACATTCATGAAGGTGAGGTCCAAAGAAAAAAATTAGGCACCTCTTACAAGGCTTTTATTCACTGTTTTTTGTCATACAAACAAGCTTAGATTTTGACTTAACACTGCCCAGTTCTCAAACAGCAAGCTTCTCCTTATGACAGTAGCTTTCTATTATTATGATGGATGAAACTCCAAATAATATTTACTCTATCCTATTGGAAAAAAACATGAAAATGTCCAGAGGACAAAAATCTCTAAAAGTAATAAATGAAATACATTCACCAATAAAGGGGAATAGAATCTTGGTCCCTGGTCTCCTTTTCAAGTACTACTCCTCCGATGGGAGTAAGACTATGGCAGGAATCTGCGCATGGTTTTAATTCGTACATTCCAATGCTAGTTTCTTGAAAAGAACCAGAATCAGCTGAAATAAATCTTAAAGAAAACAAATGTTTCACGGATCCCATGTATAATACATTTCTCTACATGAAATCCCTATAATCAGATGGATACTTGAATGGCAAAGCAAGGGAAAAGGTATAAAGTCAGGGAAATTAAGAGTGATGTGAGCCTGTTATTGATACCAGCTATGCCTCTTTGCCTCCATGCCCTATATATCTACACCTCTATCTATCAAAAGAACATATCCTAAAGAACAACATGGTGACAGAGATGAATTTCAATCTGACAAATGCAGTGAAGTAAAAAATGAACCCTATCATAAACCATTGCTCTTTCTCAATCCAAACTGGAAAAAAATCCTAAAGAAACTTACATTCTCAAGGAAATTGGTAGGGTAATGTGGAAAGTGTTCACTAAATTTCTAAAATACTGCATGAGTAATCAATCTAAAGCCATGAAAGTTTAGCAAAATGCTTTCCCAAGTTTCATGTTAACCTGTGGCTTTGTTTTCTCATTGGTGTTTCATATACTATTTTTGCTCCCCAACAACAGTCACAGTTTTAGACTGCAAAGGCTAAATAAAAATTTTGTCAAAATTCTTCCGTTTGAACCAATTATTTTGGCATCATAGAAACACTGCCATATTCATTCATTCATCCAGTCCATCCACATGATTCACTACTTTTCTGTAAAAGAAAAATGCACATCTTGATTAATGAGATAATCTGTAAAGCAATTGTGCTAACTTTTCTAAATTTCATACCTATTAATTTCAATAAATTTCCACTAATTTCTGCATTATGAAATTGATTGAGTGGGAACATCTAATCTGTCTTTACAAAATCCTTTTACCACAACTACACTTCTGCAGCTTTTTAATATCATTTTGTGATCTTTCATCAATACTGCTGAAGTTGTCTATACCTATCATCCTAAAATGTACCACCTATTTTAAGTAGCTAAATCCACTCAAATTTTATTTCAGAGTAATCTCAGGTTATCAAATTGTCTGTGCCATGAGGCATGAGCACCAGAACACAGTGCTTAAATGCATACACTGCAATGTGAGCTGGCAAAAGCCTCCACTCTGCCCCATGCTTGGTGGGGAGCATTTGGTCAATTGACTCCTGTCACCTTTGACATGCCCTCTCACATGTACTAGTAACCACAAGCCTACACAATGTGCACCAGGGCAGCAGCAGTGAGAATAGAGAACAGCTAGAGCTATTTGCCCAGGTAAAGAAAACAGCAACTTAATGATATAAATAAATGATGCCACAAGTGACACCAAGATTTCAAGCTTCAGTAACTAGATGAAGGGTCATCACTTTCCAAATGTAGAAAATCGAGATGGGGAGCTGATGAGTGTCATTTGGAATTTGTTGAGTGTGGGGTGACGGAGAGGCATTCCAGTGAAATAGTAGTAGGCAATTGGATGTGGGATACTGAGATCTGAGTAAAAGGACTGGCACACATGCAGAGTTGTGAGTAAAGAGAACATCCCTGAGAGAGAGGGAGAAGAATCCAGAGACAGAGGCAGGGACAGACAAAAAGAAGTATCGATGAATGGGTAAATGTGAATGAGAGTAGTTATAGTACACTTAAAATTAGAACTGGAGGATGACGACAAAAAAAAGATGCATTTAAAAAAAGGAACAGCAGCAGGTCAAAGAAGGGCCTTGAAATCTATTCATTTGTTACTAATTTATTGTATTAATGTAATGAATATTTATTGAGCATCTACTCTGTGCTAGACATTGAAGGAGGGGAAGGGGGTATCCAGGTACAAAATAAATTTGGCCTGTGCCCTCATGGAGTTTACAGACTAGTAGAGAGAAGAACAAGACATTGGACAGATAGCATGACCCTCTCTTACCCTACACCCCCCCTCCAACTCCACAAATACAAATAATTGTGATAAAGCTCCAAAAAGAAGAAAACAACAAGGTCCAGATGCTGGGAATATACAAAAAAAAAAAAAAAAAAAAAGGAGCTGTGTAATGTTGTATGAAGTGTTAGGGAAGGTTGCCCTGAGAAAATGACATTACCTGGCAAATGAGTAATAAAAAAAGAAAGAAAAGTGATCACCTAAGTCAGAGGGAGTGAAGATGTCACACACTAAGGAAGAGAAGAATAAGACACACAGTGCAGGGCAATAAGACACCCTGACAATCTGGAGAGGAGACTCCTTTCCTTCTCTCCTGCTCTTTCCACTCGAATCCCAAAGCCAAGTGTAAGCAGGCAGTTCAGGGTGGGATTTGGGGTTGGAGACTCTGCTAATGAATGGTTTACCCAATATCCATTCACCACTTCTGCCTTACTAAATAGAACCTTAAGTTTTTTAGGATAGCAATGAGTCCAGCTAAAATACTAACTTTGCCAGCCTGCCTTGCAGCTAGGGGTAACTTTACGACAATTCTGACATAAGCAGAATGCTGCTGGGGCTTTCTGGAAAGTTTTGGTTTCCAATTAGCAGCACAGTTTCTTCATGTGGGCACCTGGTTTTCTCTTCCCTACCTTGACTGGCACTGTGAGGCCGGAAGTAAAGCAGCCATGTCATCTTGTAATGTAGGGCAACCATAAGAATGAAAGCCACATACTAAGGGTGACAGAACCAAAAGCTAGAGGGTGCCTGGAACTTCAATGACATCCTGGAGCCACTGCACCCATTCCAGACCCTCTACCTGTGGGCGTTGTATTATGAGAGAAAGCTATATCCCATACGATTAAGCTAGTGTAGACTAGTTTCAGTTACTTGCAGTCAAATGTAATCCCTAATAGGTACAGGAATGGAGTGGAGGAGAGGGAAGTTATCAACGTCAAGGATGATCAAAGTAGAGATGACATAGACAGAAATAGGGATATAAGACCATTTCTAGTCCCTTTTTACAGAATGGATATTGTTATTGCCACAAATAGGTGGGATAATCAAGCTATACAAAGAAATAAGTGCTGCATGATTTAGGATAATGCTTTGGAACTGTAAAAATTATCCCCTGGAAGTTGTTTCTGTAAACCACAGAAAACTGGTATATTTAAAGACATCTAGTTGTCACATCATAACATTTTCTTGAAAAAAATTTTTTTCTCCATCGTTGTACTTTAATCAAGACCATCTGAGGAAGTAATGGAAGTGTTGTTCTGACAACTCAGCCATGTGCTGTAGCAGGTGGTGGACATTTAAATGGCATTATTTATCATAAGTAGCATATAAAGGAGGATCTTAGAGTCTCTGGTTCCAAAAATGTATGTCAATTTGGCAGAAGACCAGTGCTTTTTTAGTTATTAAAGCATGGATTGGTTTTGAACATTTTCCTTTTCCTAATTATACACATTGATTTGTCATGACACTCCCACCTTGAAGCATATGTGAAGTCAGCTCTGGCCAGCTTGACCAAGAATCATTACACTGGCACATTCTACAGTGTTGTCCACTATAGCACAGAATTCACTGTAAAGTGTGTCCAGTCTAGGATTTGAATCCTGCTCTATCACATGCTAATTGTATTACCTAAAGCAAGTTACCCAATCTGTCTAAGCTTTAGTTTCCTGAATACCTACATTGTGTATTATGCGAGATCCTTTATAAACAAACAGTGTACACAAAGGCCTTCACTGCTGTAAGCTCTCTACAAACATTACCTCCTTTCTCTTTTGCCCACATCCTATAGTGGACTGCATTTGAGGAATTTTCATTAAAGGGAACAGAAGCAAAAGCTAGTAAAATCTGTTCTACAGAAAAGATCCTGACCTAATTAAGTGCAACATGAAGAGAAGGTTTCTACTTAAATTCCAAAGCAAGGCTTATAAACATAGAGAGGATGGTAAAAAATCAATCGCAGCCATTATTGGAACATCATGCAGACTATATAAAAAATATTTTAAGGACTGTTCCCATTTTCAAAAGGCTAAGCCAGTATTACATAATCATAAAGCGTAAAGCACAGTTCACAGAAAAGAAATTTGAGGACTCACTTTCTTTGTCCTATAGACATGGGGTGGAGGATATTTCTGGGCACAGCCCTGAACAGAGAATGCTAAGGATGAGGGTATCGATACTTCCTGACGAATCCCCCTGCTCTCATCTTCCTGTGACTCTTACATTCACAGCGTCTGCCCCTCAGCTGTCTGTCTCCCTCTGCTTGAACCAGCACTGCAAAAATCTCCCCTGGGAGACCAGAGGGGAGTCCCTTACCAAGCATCACCTCCCTGATGAGTCTGATGGGCTGTCTCTCTGATTATCTCACTCCTTTCAGGGCAATCTGGCAGATAAGGGACAGTGAGAGTAAAACAATTGTAAGTAGGATCCTAGTGCTGAAACAGTAATACTATTTATGGATACTGAGAATTTTTTTTCTTGAAATAACTATGAATGGTAGCATTTCCTTGGTCAGTCTCAAAACATCAATCCATTTGTTAGTCTAAACGTGCTGCTTCTTTGGTTCTCTCCTAAGAAGGTGGCAGGGAGAGAGAGGAGAACCATCATTATCGCCTTGTAATTATTCAGAGGATGTTTCATTTTATTTTATGTTACAGTGGCCAAATTTGTATTATTCCTCTGTTGCCCTAATCATCATTATAAATCAGGAAACAATCTCAATGTCCAATTACCATTCAGAGGAGATACAGGAAGGAAATTAAAGCTCCCTTTCTAAGTGGAAGAAAGGGCAATTCCACTGAGCTTCCTAAGGGAATGTATGCTGTGCTGAACAGTACATTATCGAAAAAGAGATAAGCAATTGTGTGATGTACAATTGCCAACACTTTCTAGTCTTTCAACTTCAGTTCTAAATGCTTACAAGGAATAATATCTTCATATTTTTCAAAAGGCTGCTATAGGCAAAAGCCACTTACCCTCACTTACATTCACAAGTATTGCAAATGCAGCAGTTATTATTTAAAGAAGAGAGACAGAGACAGAGCCAAAGCCAGAGACTAAGAGAAATAGAGAGACTGAAGTGTTGGCTTCCACACTGTAGAGCACCATGGCCAGGAATGTTTTCCAACAAAACCTTGCCCTCATCACCGGTCTAAAAGCCCTACACCTCACCAACTACTTCCTTCAAGGACCTGAAAGCAGAGAAGTACTACAAAGACAGGTTTAGGTGTTTTTGGTTTGTTTTTTTTTTTAACAGAAATGAACTTCTAAGAAATATAATAAGCTCAGACCTAAACTATTAAATTATTTCCTCTCCTTGGCAATTTTTCTACTAATAAAGGTGAAAACAAAGTGAGGCAAACCTCCAGAGTGTCAACTAAATACTATTGGTCAATTTAGTCACTATAGCTATATAGTGGTGGTATAAAAGAAAAAAGCGAATCAATCTAATTGTTAACAATCCAGTTCAATCAACAAGTCAAAGTGGTAGATCTTCTAAATCTGTGAAATTATACCAAAATTAAATATCCCTAAGTAGAATTTACTTAAAGAAAGGCAATATTGGGGCACCTGGGTGGTTCAGTCAGTTAAGAGTCCAACTCTTGGTTTCTGCTCAGGTCATGATCGCATGGTTCATGAGTTTGAGCCTGCACTGGGCTCTACACTGAAGCATGGAGCCTGCTTAGGATTCTTTCTCTCCCTATCTTTCTTCCCCCCTCCCTCTTGCTCTCTCTCTCAAAATAAATAAATAAACTTTAAAAAAAATTGTTTTTAATAAATGAAAAAGGCAATACTCATCCATAATGTCACTAGAAAACCTACCACTTTGCAGGTATTATAACACAGGGACCTCAGTCACACAAAAACATTTTTAGAAAATAGATGAATTTAGCCACATTAATTCCTACTTATTAAGTTTGTTGAACCAAACTCGACCATTTGACGTTGTAAATACATTACAAGATTAGATTCAGATTAAAAAGAACACTTCAAAATACAACGAAAAAATATGGGCAATTTTTATAAAACTCTCTGGTTTTTATATACCTTGTTTCCTTCTATACCAGCTTTATAATTGAGTTGAATTTTGGTGAAACGATATGTCATCCGAACCTAAGTCCTATGCTTTAGGCCTTTAATAAGTGACAACAATATTAAAATTGTACTTAGCAGTTCCAACTTTTTTTGTCCAAGAACTAGCTGGCTCACAGCCCAAACATGATAGTAATTCATAGATAATACTATGTTTGGATCTTCTTGGAACAGTATCACTTATTATCTTTCTCTGTTTTGATGGTATTTCTTTTTTTTCAACAAATTTTTTTGTGGCTGTATGGATTACTGCATGGTAAATATCAAAATTTTAAGCAATCTTTGGGGCGCCTGGGTGGCTCAGTTGGTTAAGCGTCCGACTTCAGCCAGGTCACAATCTCGCGGTCTGTGAGTTCGAGCCCCGCATCAGGCTCTGGGCTGATGGCTCAGGGCCTGGAGCCTGTTTCCAATTCTGTGTCTCTCTCTCTCTCTGCCCCTCCCCCGTTCATGCTCTGTCTCTCTCTGTCCAAAAAAAAAAAAAAAAAAAGTTGAAAAAAAAATTTTTAAGCAATCTTTGAAGTAGTAGTTCTTCAAACTACTATACGGTTCCACTGTATATTATAAGTATTGTCTAGATGTTTGGGGGATCAGTCCAAACTTTAATTCATTAAAAAATGGAGAGTCAAGTATATAATAAAGTTTCTACTGCAAATGTCAATTTCTAATATAAAATACAAAATTTTTTTAAATTCTAATGACCATCATGGCTATCCAACCCAAATCTCCTCAGACTGCTCCCTGCATCCTTCCTTGGCAGGAGAAGAGAGATGAAGAGGCTTTGCGGAGTGAGAGAGATAGAAGAAGAGCAAAAGATTCAGTCATTGACAAAAAGGCAACTAAGAACAGAACGAGCCTGGTTTTCAAGATCATTTCTTCTAAAAGGAAGCATGTAAACCAGGAAAGAAAGAAGATATCAGTGACTAAGAATCTTTTTTATTAGTTAATAAAATCCCATTGATTTTAACGGCAGAATATTATACCTCTCTACACATTTTATTTCACCAACCACCCAAATTTCATAGCTTTTTACAGCACCTAAAAAGCAGTGCAGTATAGTGACCTGAGTTCAAAACCTAAGTCTCCCACTTAATGTTTCATCTATACACTGGGGATAATAATATCTATATTATGATAACATATTTTGCAGTACCTTGAAAAAAGCCCACCACAAGGTAGGCACTCAATTTATGGTAATAACATATTAGATATAAAAATACTCACTGACTTTCTAGAAACGCATCTGTGTCCCTTGCTCTTGAATGTGCTACCATTTATACGTGACTGCACCCCTCTGCTTCAAGGGTACGTTTTCTCTCTAATACTCAGAAGGAATACTTCTTTATGTTTTCAGTAGTGCATTGGCTTTCCAAGCCATTTCCTTCATAACAGGCTTTCTATGCTTTTATCATGATGTTCTTTCTTTATTTAGAATGAAATCAAAATGTTTATGAATTTTATTTATTCATCTGTTATTTATAGTTTCTTATTATGGCATAACGTATTTCTTAAGTTTTCATTATCAATTAGTGCCAACAACCTTCACACTGTCGGTTGAACCACACAGATCTATGCAAAAGGAACAAAGACGAAGACTGTCACCTGTAGAGAAAAGAGGTTAATTTCTAAACCTGGAAACTTGTTTTTAAGGAGGAATTGCTTTTTCCAAATATTCACAACTGGCTATATTCTGAAACCTAAAACTATGATTATTTCTCCTTTAAGTTTTAAACTATTAATTTTACATTTCAAAGGGATGTTAGCTCAGAAGCAAAAGGCTTTGATCATTTCATCAAGTAAAAACTGTAAAATTGAATTCATAGAGACAGACCAAAAAAAAAATCTCGACTGACAAAAATTTCCAATTTTAAATCCATGGTCATCCTTCATTCAGTGTTTGCACAGCTCCATGAGATCTTGTTTGTTCATTAAAGTGAGACCCTCTATAAATAGTGAGTTTCAATGTGGGTTTTCTACATACAAAATTTCAGAATATTAAAAACCATAACATCTGAAGGGCATTTTAGAAAATGATTTGGTAATTTTTCTGAGATGTATTCCTGACAATGCCTGTGACTTCAAAATATCTCTGCATCTAGAGAAGAATATTTCAAGTGTTCCTTCTGATATGAAAGTCTTTTCTCCAAGGCTAAGCCTGTAAATAAAGTCATTTTTAGAAAAGATGGAATTTAGTCAAATATGGAATTGGTTTCAAATCACTGCATGGTTAATCATTTGCTTGACTAAATTGATAGCTTGTCAAGTCTTATATTTGATTATTAACAGCTGCCACCTCCTCTACAGCATTTCTGGTGCATATTCTTGTGAGGATTCAATAAGGTAAGATGAATTAACATGCCAAGCACAAGGTGTGGCACATAGTAAGCACTCAAAATGTGGCAGGTGTTATTATTTTAATAGCAGTTATTTTACAGTTAAACAGAGGGACAGAGAAAATTATCTATCCATCAGTAGCCAGCAGGAGTTTCCACTGTTTTCCTGGGGCTCTTCTCTATTCATCATTAATGATGACACTAGCAATTGAGATTTAATACTTTTTTCTCTATTTTAATTGAGACAATAGAGCTAGTGGCTGTCGAATTAGTCTCCCTATTTCTACTCTTGCCCTCATTCTCTCTGTTCTCCACACAGCACTCAAATCATCTACCACATACATCAGACCATGTCCCTCTCCTGAGTGAACCCTCCAGAGACTTAACTTCACACTGAAAAGGAAGTCCAACTTTGTCTTATGGCCTTCGAGGCCTCCCAGGAACCAATCCATCATATCTTTCTATGGGATGCCTTCCCTCCTCCTCATCACACCAGTCTTGTTTATGTTCTCTGCCCTTGGCCGAACCTGTTCCCACCTAAGGGCCTTGGCGCCTCTGTCTATAGAGCTCACCACTTGCGTCTTCACAGGGCTGGGTCCTTGTTTCCACAAAGATTTCAGCCCAGAGACTACTTCCTCAGGGAAATCTCTCCCATACCTTTCCCTAGAAAGCTCCATCTTTCCATCCATTGTCCCCTCATTATACTCTATTACCCATTCTATTTCATTTCCTTCACTTCTCCCTATGACTTCATTTTTATGTAACCTATTTGTGGAGAAATCACCACTTATTGGGACACAAACATGAAACACTGTCCCTAACAATACCATGTCAGTCTTCCTTTCTTGAGAGGAAACTGGTACCATATGGCATCTTAGCCAAACTCCACTTGTGCCACTTTTCAAACTCCACTTTTCAGCCACTTGTGACTAAGAGCAGTCTCATTTCAGTATTTAAGACTCAAATCTCTTCACTTCAAACATCCACCACAAAGTTAATTCAAAGCCACTCTCTTCCCCTTCCCCATCACAGGCTAGACATAGTGTCTTACAGTGGAAAATAGAGTGAAATCCATTCTTTTTACACATTTCTCCACTTCTTCCCTCCTTCTCCCCTCAGACACTGGACTCTCCTGGAACCTCAGTCTCACCCTCTACACCCAGGACAAGAGCTTCTGTACAAATAAAGAGACTCTCTCTCTCCTTTATTCTATTCCGGTTGACTATTGGGATATGACCATGTTTTTCTTCCATCCTCCTCCCCACTAAAGTGTGGTGTTTTAGTTCCATCATGAGCTGGTTTAGGGATCAAGAGCTGCCCCTTTTAGTTCACTACTTCATTTGCACATTCATTCATATGAGCCGCCATGCACTAGGAGCTCAGTATATGCCAGGCACTATGGAGGCACATGTTTGTGCATTTCTTGGAGTTCTTTTATCTGCAACATTTACTTATTTTTTCTCTTGCAAGTCATGTATGACTCACTGGCAGTCAATATCCTGTTCAAAGACAGTCCACAAGATAGTTGGCCAGAAGCGAACTCTGTTATCTCTGTTTAGCTAAATCTTTATCATTCTGAAAAATACAGGAGCTAGCCTTGCTCCAGTAGAAACAGCTATAGCTGCTTTCGTTTAACAATTAAAATCATATCAATTCTAGACAACCTTGAGAGAGAGGAAGCCTCCTTGTCAGATAAGCTATCATTTTTTAATAGACTTTATTTCTTAGAGCAGTTTCAGGTTCACAGCAAAATTGAGCGGAAAGAACAGAGAGTTTCCATACGCCCCTGCCCACACACATGCACAACCTTCCCCACTATTTTCACAAAATCTTTTTATGTGTCTGAACACACACTGGTGGTAAAAAAGTTTTGTGTCTCTTTCTTATTTAAGGTGAATCTATGAACCTGCTGAAAAGGGGTGTGATATTTTTGAGGGAAGCACCCTCTCCTTTACCTTTCCAAGATAGCAGCCCTGACACCTTGTCTTTCTCCAAGTTAAGAGACCCGAGACATGGTCCAGATCCTGCATTTGGCTACTCTCCAGATGACTAGAAGTGGAGCCACCCTAACACCTGCAGTCCTCTTGCACACACACCACCACCACCCTGCTACCTAGAAGGTTACCACTAACGAGGATGGAGTAAACACTGCTCCATCTTTCCAGGCACATCACTCACCCCTGTCCTGGGTTCTGCCAGTGGACTTCCAGAGTCTATCTTTAGACATAGCCCCCCCCCTTAATCTTCAGAAGTGTGTGACAAATACCCACTTTTTCTTCTCTTTAGAGAGGGATCAGGGGTGGAAAAGAACAGCAAGCTTTACTACTAGGCTCCAAGACTACTCTCCAAAATTTTTCTCCTCTGCCACTCTACTCCAGTGGCAGCAAAGAAAGGTTTACAGATTCTTCCAGGAAATGAGATGCTAGTCTATGATTCTGGCAGCACCCCCAATATTGGTTCACGTCCCACTCACTTGGCTCCAAGGAGGGCAAAGGACTTTTCTCATCACAGGAGGAAAAAGGGAATAGCCAGGCTCTGAATATGCACTCCCCAAAATGCTGACTCCCATCCTTTCAGTCATCTTCTTATGTTGACTGGGTTTAGTGGCCAAGCTCATTCTTACTTGATGCCTCTCAGGACTTACTGCAGAAGGGCTGTTGCAGTGGTCAGCAGCACCTTGAACTTGGAGGTGCACTTAGTTCTTCAGGTCCTCAGCTTTGAGCTGAAACCCTAATTCCAAGGCTAAGGGGGAAAATAACATTGCCATGTATTGGTTTACTCTCTGTCAAGCTCCACTCATTCTTTTCTTAATCTCCACCATCCCAGTCTACCTTCAGCACCTATAGAAGTGTTTGACACATAATAGGTGCTCATTAAAAATTTGTTAAATGAATCCTGTTTTGAGACCTACTAAATGAGAACTTAACTATATCATAGTGAAGCCCACAGCAGGCTGAATAGCCTTAGTAGTTCAAAATCAAAGAATCTCATTTTTAGTTAAAATATATATCCATTTTACTGTATTGCTCCCCAATACAACAGACAACTATTTTTTTTCTACATGGCATCCTTTTTAAATGTTCCCTGATAGAGATGATGACCCTGACTCCTTCCTTTCCTTCTCCAGGATTCTCATGACAGACACATGGTTTCCAGACCCCTTAACCATCTTGGCTGCCCTTCTTCAAAGCACTAATGTTACTTTTAGGATGTGGTCTAGCAGTGACAAGCAGTGGGACTATAGCTTCCTGAGAGCTAGATACTCTTTTTCTGTTAAAACAGCTTACACTTGCATTGAGATCTGGGCACTTGTTGTATGGGGTTAATTTTTTCAGTGAAGGAACCACATAGTTGGCTCACATTAAATGTGCAGCCAACAAACTTCAGATTTTCTTTATATGTACTGCTGTCAAGTCAGGCCTTCACCTCCTACACTGGCTTAAGTGGCTTTTTCAAACATAAATGTTGAAACTTACATTTAGCTCTATTACATTTCTTCCTTTTGTTTTTGTCCTTTTGTTCTAGTTTCTAGAGGTTTTTAAATTTTTTTAATGTTTATGTATTTTTGAGAGAAAGAGAGAGACAGAGCATGAGTGGGGGAGGGGTAGACAAAGAGAGGGAGACACAGAATCCGAAGCAGGCTCCAGGCCCTGAGCTGTCCACACAGAGCATGATGCGGGGCTCAAACCTATGAACCCTGAGGTCATGACCTGAGCCAGAGTCAGATGCTTAACCAACTGAGCCACCCAGGCGCCCCTAGAGGTTTTTAAAACCTTGAAAGTATATTGAGATATTCAATTTGTCATTATTTGCAAATCTGACAAACATATTTTCTATCTTCATTTAAGCCACATTTTCCCCCAGCGATTTACAGAGAAGGGAGTCAATCAGAGAGCCCTAGGAGGTTCTTCCCTTTCAGAACTGGCACTTTGTGAATATGGCTGCTTATCCAACTGCAAATCTACCTAAATCTGCCTAATGGTACCCTCATGCAGCCCACATTCTAATTCATTCTCTCTCTCTCTCCCCTCCCCCCTCTGTTGTTGCAAAACTGGAGCTTTTAAGAAATGCTCTAGAGAAATTTAAAAAATGGTACATCTACAACAGTTCCATGATCTATCAGTAAGATCACCTTGGGGCACCTAGGTAGCTTGGTGAAGTGTCCCACTCTTGAGCTAGGCTCACTCTTGAGCTAGGCTCAGGTCATAATCTCAGCATTCTCGAGATGGAGCCCTGCATCAGCCTCTTCTCTCTCGCTCTCTCTCTGCCCCCTCCCCTGCTCATTCTCGCTCTCTTTCATACTCTCTCTCTCTCTTAAAATAAATAAATAAACTTAAAATAAAAGAGTTATCATTTATTCTTCAACAGGTCTCACACTTTCTGCTTTGGCATTTTCCCTAATCATGTATCACTATTTACCCCAGAAGTTCTGCCCTGCAACTCTGTCACATTCAGCTCATTTCCACTGGTGGCTGTCTGGCTGCTAGCAGCACTTCAGAAAGGGCAATGCTTCACCTCTGCCCTTCACCCACCCAGGATATACTTTCCGGGACACCTGAGTTCTGTAAGCTACCGCCAAAAAAAGACTGTCCCTACCATCTTTCTAGCAACACTCCTTAAAGAAAATTGAAGCCCTGTACTTTGTAAAGGTTCATTTACTGCCTCAATTTGGGGTACTTAAAAAAATCAATAGCAATCTTAATTCCCACTGCAGATAAATAGCCCAAATCTTTAACTATGCATGAACATAGGAAATTTAAGAAAATATAAAAAGACTGTTTAGCCTTCAAATCATCTGTTCCCTTCTTAGAACTCCACTTTTCCCAATCTGGATGGCATCCAGATTTGGGAATGAGAGAGGATGAGAGAAAGAGCTTGTTTTGTTTTTTTTTTAATAAGATAAGGAAGATAACAGTTTTCTATTTTTAAATTTTGATTTTTTTCTTTTTTATTGTTGTTTTATTTCTACTGAAAGCTGAATTGGGGAAGATCCTTTGCTATGCAATCTGGAGAGCTTTTATTCAAAATTTCTCTCAAAGGCCATTCTAAATATCAGCGGGTTTCTAGAAATTACCTTAAGCCTTCCTTCCCTTGATTTTTGCCAATATGGTATCCTTTTTTTAATTAAAAAAAATTAACGTTTATTTTTGACAGAGAGAGAGAGAGAGCACAAGCAGGGCAGGGGCAGAGAGAGAGAGAGAGAGAGACATAGAATCTGAAGCAGGCTCCAGGCTCTGAGCTGTCAGCAGAGCCCAATGTGGGGCTCGAACCTACAAGCCGTGAGATCGTGACCTGAGCCAAAATCAAGAGTCAGATGCTTAACCAACTGAGCCATACAGGAGCCCCGATTTTTGCCAAGATGGTATCTTGTAATTATATTTTCTTGACCACAGTGAGGTTAAACATCTTTTTACGTATGAACTGCCTCAATATATTTTTGTGCTTTTATTCATTGGATATTGTTTATTAATTTAATGTAAAGATAGTTTATTTATGTACAGTATCCCCTGTTTGGTTTATGTGTTATGCTTTTTGTCTCCTAGTCTATTGGCTTGTCTTTTGATTTTTTATGATGTCTTCCCTACCCAAAAATTGTAAAAATATTTATGTCAACTTCTAATTCTTTTAGCCCATAGAATACCATATGCTTTGGTCAGATTGAAAAGCATGTTCTCTTTCTTCAGCCTTATCTTCTCTGGTCTAAAAATCTTAAATTTTTTTTCCAGTTTTTCCCAAGGTTCTATATTTTAAGACTTATATACCCTTGAGACTTACTCCAAATAGTCTCCATGGGCTTTTATCAGATTTCAACAGCTATATCACTAATAATATTAATTATAATTGTAATAATAGCAATATCTAAATATTTATTGAATTCTTATGGACCATGGACTGATCTAGTTATTTATCTGTACGATCTCATTTAAGCCTTACAAAAACACCAAATTATAGATAAGGAAGCTGAAGATTAAGGAGGTTAAATAATTTGTTCACAGTATTCTAAGTCAGAAATGCTAGAAGCAGAATTCAAACTTGGGAAGTTGGGTTTTCTGCTCTAAATCCCATATGCATAATCATGGCATTTTATTGACTATAAAAAAAATTATGCACATTTCTCCCACAGACCTCTAGCTACAAGGGACTTCCTAAACATTAAATCACAACCTCTAGGTTTTAAAATATATAGCAATGATGACCCACAGAACAATCCTCTCTGATATAAATTCTGTACACATACATTAAAAAGAATAGACTCATTAATAATGAAAGCTAAGATCACATGTATAAACACATTGCTTTTAATCTATTCAATTATTTCCCCATAAGCACTAACTGTGTATCACAAATTATGCTGTCTAGAAGACATACAACAAAACTTACAGCTTGGAAGATTCATTGCCATGGTCTAATGGAATAGTTTTCTGAGAGAATGAAAATTCTGAATCTCCAAGATGGAATATCCCTATCCACTGTTTCCTCATTTAGTTAATCAAATTAGAGATGGACACAGAAGGCAAACTACACATGAACACCACTGCATAATTAATTTGCACATCTCCTCACCAGTGAAATATAAATATATTTTCTTGTCACGCACTTTAATTCAGGACTTGCAAACTGGTAATGCTCAGTGGCCAAAATCAGCCTGCAGAAAAGTCTTCATTGTTCCACACAAATGAGTATCTGCTCCCCAGTTTGCCAAAGGCAATACTATTCCCTGTTGTACTGTGTCACACCTGGCCTGATGTGATACATTTATGTAATCTGGCCCCGCCTCTATAGGCATTTGAGTTTACGGTCCCTTAATAGATCTAGTGTGATCACAAAGACAGTAAGACAAAAGCCCCTAGTAGAGACCCTATAGCCTGAGCCTACCACACATTGCCCCCCAAAGAAACTTAAGAGATAAAGCCACTATCCTACTGTACAATCAACCAATAGTCACTCTGCTATCCTAACCCTCATTCTCCCTGTGCCTTCTTTCCCTTTCCATACCAACCCTAAATGATAAGCTGTCTAGTTGTGCTTGTTGTTCACTCCGGAGTGACTAGGAGGCTGCACAGTCAGATTACAAAATCGGTTACACAATCTACATCATAGGGGTACACTTGTGACCTTCTACAAATCCACTGTTTTCACTGTATGGTACAAGCTCCAGGGAATAAAACAAAATTGCACTCATTCTATCCCTCAAATAACCTTGCACACTGCTGTAGAGTGGATCATGGAGACAAAATTGTTTTTTGTTTTTTTGTTTGTTTGTTTTTTGATAAAGAAAAGAACTGAATATCCTGCTTTCCATCCTAAAAATAGCACTACTGTAGGAAAGCCCATAAAACTCGGAGCTTTCACTCAAGTCATTTTAAAAGTCCTTGGTTAGGGTGGACATGGAAAAAAAATATATCTGCTGAGCTTTAAAAGCAGAACCTAGGAAGGTGGTTACGGTCATAAACTAAAGCAGCTCGGTTTAGATCAGTTCCCAATGAACAACCAGGCAAAGAATTTTTGCCTTCAAAAAAAGATTTCAACTCCAACTTTTTAAATCATAGAAATAATGTCAGTGTTGGAAATATTTGCAGAGCTGTATTTTAGACAGTGTATGATACTCCATAAAAAATAATTCTCTTCTCACCATGGGGCAGAAAGTCAAAATAAGACCAGACAACTCTAGGAGCTCACATTCTTTGGAAAGTCCTATCAAATGATTTCAAAGGCAAGGGATTATAATAACATTTGCATTGTTAATGCTATGTCTATATGATGCCAGCAAACATTTGATTAGGTTGATGCGCTCAAGTAGTCAGTCAATTTAGTGAAACATTTACTCAAGCCCACGTTGTTTGCCTACATTAACCAAGTGATTGACTGACTTGTATGATTGGCTGGTCACTTTGCTGGACACTGCATTCCCATATCCTCTTTGGCCACCTGGAGCAGTCATCCACAGCACTCACTTCCCATTTCTATACTCTGCAGGATAATTACTTATTTAGAAATCTATTCTCTCTCACTAAACACCAAGCTTCTCAAAAGGGAGGGGCAGCCTCCTACCCATCTTCTACTTTGTTCAGTCTCAAGGTCTGGATAGTGTGGGCAATCAGTTAACGGCATGGCTCCTGGCAAGTTGCCTTTGTGGTGTGATAGGAATTTGTCACATTTCTTAATTTCTAAATGTTGCTTGTTTCATCCTGTCTGGAGGGCCCTATAAATAAGGTTAGTTAAGTGCCTCCCCCAAAGGAGCCAGTTTCCCATGTCTACACTGCTATGCCTACCTATCAGACAGCTTCTCTACTCTGCTCTCTCCACTGGAGCCTTTTCCACTTCCAATTCATATGCCACACCTTCCATGAAGCATTCCCTGACAACTTGACAGTTATTTCCCTCTTCTAACTTCCTCTGTGGTTTATGCCAGATATTGGAGCATTAAATTACAAACTGCTGGCTTGCTCTGTATTTATCAGTATATATTTTGTATCACCTACTACAAAGATTATTAAACTCTTTGAGATTTCGGCCAATACATTTGTTAAGCTGTGTCCAACTGGGTTTTTTTGTGATCAATTAAATAAGAAATGATTTCTACCAGTTGTCCAGTGTTCTATGCTTTGTTTCACTCAGTATAGCAACAGTTCTAATACCTACATCTAACATATTAGAAACCTCAGGCCTAGAGAAGTTAAGGAACTTACTGATGATGATACAAACAGAAAGTCTTTCTTGGATCCCTCAGAGTGGTTTAGATTTCTGTCTAGGCACATATTCTAACAAGGCCTCCTCGGTTTTCCTAAGAAGATGTTTACCTTTTTCCCAGCATTATTGTTAAAGTATGTGAGTCTTAACATAGAATCTATAATCTTAATGTGAATCTATAGCTACCCAATAGGGTAGCCACCCATCAACCAGGTGGAAGGAATCCTTTATCTGACAGGACTGCTTGAAGCATATAGACACTTTATATGCTAGAAAATATACTCCCACTGTACAAGCAAGAGCAGCAAAGAACTGGGCAGTTGGACCCCCCCCATCGTACTGGCCCACTATAGAGCCACAAAGTTGGCTCTCTTATTGATCAAGCCAAATGGGAACTTGACAAATAGCCAGATCTGTGGGATTCAACTATGGGTCCACAGTTAAGAAGAGGTGAAGACACTGTTACGTTGCCAAGTTCCCTTCATTGAAGATTCTTGGGGGAGAACCCTGTCTGGTCTTAGTACCAAGGACAGAATTTTTCCAAAGCAATTGTTCTATCTTTTCCTATGGACCCTATGGCATTTTTAGCTAACAAGCTTTTTTTTTTTTTTTTTTTTGGATTAGAGCTGAATTTGTGACCTATCCTGAGTGACAAATTTTATGGTCATCTTTATCTTGTTCCAGATCCTACTTAATGACCCACATTTACTATATTATTTTCCCCCTCCTTTTTAAAAACTTTTTTTAACTTTTATTTATTTTTGAGAGACAAAGTATGAATGAGGGAGGAGCAGAGAGAGAGGGAAATACAGAACCCAAAGCAGGCTTCAGGCTCTGAGCTATCAGCACAGAGGCCAATGTGGGACTCGAACCCACAAACTGTGAGATCATGACCTGAGCCGAAGTCAGACGTTTAACTGACTGAGCCACCCAGGTGCCCCTCCCCCTGCTTTTAATTTAAAATAGATAAATGAAAGGATAAACCGACAAAGAGGAGCTTCTCTCAACCTCTCCATTCCAAATATTTGTGCTTTCATATCTTCCCCCACCCCTCCCCCAGCATCATCTGCTCAAAAATGGATTTTGAAAACTCATTTTACATGATAGTGAAATGATTCTTAAGCATTTCTTAGGTCGTAGACCCCCTTTGGTAAATGCATAGATCTTCTCTCCAGAAAAATATACACTCCCATCCAACATGTTTGAGTACATATCTAGGAGCTCTTAAATATCTGAAGATGGACTACGGTCCATGGATTACAGGGAACAAACCCTTGCTCGAGTAAATGTACAAGGCCCCTGGAGCTGCATCCCAGGACTTGCTGCAAGCCCAGCAGAATGAGAAGTCACTGAGTTTTCCAAGCCCCTGTCACGAAGGCAGAGGCCCAGGCCTCGTGCCCATCTGAGTCCCCCCACCCACACCCCCACTTCTTCCCTCTCTGCCCAAAGACTGTGAAATAATGGTCTTTTCAGTCCCCCTTGCTATGTCTGTGCCCGCTTCATGCCACAACCTTAACTGGCATCCTAATCAACCCCCCCACTCCTACCCCCACCTCCTTTTTTTTCAAAGTATAACTTTCTGCTGCATCCACCAGCCCAAGCCTCAGCTTCAAGGTTTTATGCCCCACAACTTCAATAGTGGGCAGAAGTGATCAAGGAGCAGGGACGATCAGGACCTTGCAAATGAGGGGACAGAAAGGCAGACTGAGGAGCTTCCAGAAGCAAGGTCTGAAGCAGTAGTACTTCAGCCCATCAGGGCACAAATATCCCAAGGAACCACGGATAGACAGATGTTGAATTCCAGCTGTGTGTGTGTGTGTGTGTGTGTGTGTGTGTGTGTGTGTTTAAAATTGCACTATATATAATATCAGCAAAAAAAACCCTGCCAACTCTTGATGCTTTTAATATAGACCGAAGAATTAATGAAGAAAAGAAAAACTGAAAACATGGTTTGACTATATAAAAGAAATGGCTATTACAGTTATATATGAAATATATTTACCATTTATGACTAATTACCATATGCAAAATAACTAGCATGGTATTATACATATATATATATAACTTTATTATAAATTGCATTTGATTTGCATGCTAAAAATTGGTTCCTGTCAGTTGGGCCTCAAGATTTGCTGCTCACAATTTCCAACATTAAGGGAGACATTGACAGGAACCATATCTTATACTCCTTTTGTTTTTTCCTTATCATCTAAATAACAAAGCAAGAGATGCCTGGAAATTGATAATCTCACTATGAGGACCAGAGTTTGCACACATATCTGAAACCACTTGAAAAAAATCCAAGACAATATGTAAGAAGATTACAGTACACATGATTTATAGAAAGATGAGGGGATTTGCAACAACAATAAGCCAAAATAAGAAGGCTAAATTAAGAAAGTGGGTTTTGAACTTGGCCTTAAAGAAAATTTAGAATATGAATTTGGTGGAAGGGCATTCCAGTCCAGGCAGAAAAATGGTTTTCTGTGATATAGAAGATATTCAAGTTTTTAAAGAACTCTTTATTTCATATTAATGTACCTATTACATTATAATGAAATAAGACAAGCTTTGAATGAACTCTTACAAAAAAGAACTTTAAAACATTATTTTTATTTATTTACCTACAGAAATATATATTCATATCTTGACTGTTGGTTTTTAAGAAAGCAAAGGAAAAATTCAGAAACCATAAAGCTGCATATACAGCTTAAGTAATAAAAATGATTTATTGTAAAAATAGAACAATGAAATCACCAACAGCGGATGACACAACCAAACTTTATATTCCTTGCTCAAATAGAGTACTTAAGTTAAGGAGAGGTATTTCTTCACCTTCTTGGTTTGAGCCTACTAAAATAATGACTATACTTGATCAGATGACAACTAAAATAGTGACAGTTGTTAGTAAATTCATATAATTACAATAACCATAGGTGAAACTTGCCATATTGCATATGGTGAAAGCAAGTGAAATGTTTGAAAGTCTGAGTTAAAGGTAAAGACCTTGGGAACTCACCCAAACAGCTACTGGGCAAGGAAAGCCCTCACTGCACTTGCTTCAGTGCTCCACAGGATTAACAAACTCACTGCATTGCAATCTGAACTCTGTGAGACCAGACAGGGAGTCTGGGTGTGTTGGTCCATGCCCCCAAACACCAAAGTAGGATTAAAAGTGAAAGACATTTATTAGGTGTTGAGGGCTGAATTGTGTTCCCCCCACCACCAAGTTCATATATTAAAGTCCTAATGTTTATTACCTCACAATGCGAATGCATTTGGAGATAGGGTCTTTAAAGACGTTAAAAAGTTGTAAAGAGGTTAGAGGTTCTTTCAGTTAAAATGGGGTCATCAGGGTGGGTCCTAATCCAATGTGAGCAATGTCCTTATAAAAAGGGGAAACCAGGGGCACCTGGGTGGCTCAGTCGGTTAAATGTCAGACTTCAACTCAGTTCATAATCTCACTGCTTGTGAGTTGGAGCCCTGCTTTGGGCTCTGTGCTGACAGCTCAGAGCCTGGAGACTGCTTCACATTTTGTGTCTCCCTCTCTCTCTGCCCCTCCCCCACTCGCGCGCGCGCTCTCTCTCTCTCTCTCTCTCTCAAAAATAATAAACATTAAAAAAAATTTTTTTAAAGAGGAAACCAGAACACAGACACAGAAGACCATATGAAGACCCAGGGAGAAGATGGCCATCTCCTAGCCAAGGAGAGAGGGCTCAAGTAAAAGCAACCTTTCCTAGACCTTGGTCTTAGACTGCCAGCCACCAAAATTATGAGAAAATAAATTGCTGTCATTTAAGCCACTCAGTCTGTAGTATTGGTTATGGCAGCCCTAGCAAACTCATACATTCTAGGAAACTCCTATAAAAGGAAATGAAGAGGGAGCTGGGAGAACCATGAACCCACAAAACTGGTCTGATCCTGAGTAAAGGATAAAGGGAAGGAAGGAAGGAAGGAAGGAAGGAAGGAAGGAAGGAAGGAAGGAAGGAAGGAAGGAAGGAAGGAGAGAGGAAGGATGGAAAATCTGAAACAGTAGTACAAGTCTAAGGCAAGTTTGGCAAGGTCATAGAAGAGTACTATATCCCCCCCAAAATGGGATGCTTTGGTACCCCTGCCATCTTCAGTCACTGGCTGAGAACTGCTCATGAGAGCATTAGTGTTGGATTTCACAGCACAGCAGTTGGATTTGTCAGTTTATTACATTCCTTACATCTGGAAATCTGTGAAGCGAATTTCATGGCTGTCCACACTGGAAGACCTCCACAGCTCTAGACAGTTCTGGAAGGACTTTACTTCAGACAACATAAATGCCCACAGGAATTTCCACTGAATGAACCAGTTTTGCAGTTTGGTACTGTGTGAAGCTCTAGGACATTCTTGTTCCCCCTCAGACACAAATATTGTTCTATGCTCTGTAAAGTAAAAATCAATGAAGTCAGACCCCATTGACTGAAGAATTCTGGTCACATGGAAGAGAACTGTCCTGCAAATTACTACTGAAGTTTTTGTGGAAAGAAAAAACATGTCAACTACCCAAGTTAAAATGTTAAAAAAAGATCATGATGATCCTGCTAAGAAGCTTCCAAAGGAAGGAGCTACAGGTGGTACAACCTAGTTAGGCTGACCCTGGAGTGAGGAGATCAAAGGTGTTTCTTTGGGCTTTGGACCCAAGATTACATAGACTCACTCAGCCCATACCTTTTGAGCTTGCCTTCCTCTGGAAAGAGGATCAAAATGCCTGTTTGTTTATTTGCTTGTTTAAAGCTATGAGATGTCTATGTGAGAAACAGAACACAAAAAAAACAAGTGTGCATGAATACAGAATTTGTCAGATTCAAATCAAAACCAAAATGCAACCAAATTAATCTGCCATGCAAACCCAACCTTTGCATCTTCATTACCAAGCATAGTGACTGAGAGTAGATGTTCAGTTCATGTTACAGAAATAAATAATTGCACACGTATTGAATTACAGAGTTTCATGGTGGTTAATAATAAATGGAAGTAGTTCCTGTAAATGACTGTAGTTAGCATGTCTATGGTCACATAAGGAGGGAGTAAGTTACCCAGAGGAGAAAGTCACAATGAGGCTCTTCTGAAGTCCCCAGAATCCAGAGTGAACCCCAAAAGCAGGGAAAGGAAATGGGGCACAGAGGGCTGGGATCAGCAGGTTTCAGGACAAGGTTGCTCTGTAAGAAGGAGAAGCGTGAGGCATTTCATTTCACTTCCATTTACAATACCAGTACAGTGCAGTATTTAGAAAGAGAGGGCTGAAATATATGACATACAGACTCCCCCAAACCAGCATCATCTCAGTTCAGAATTTATCACTGTTTACCTGATACTGATAAAATGGAAGCTTCTGTTCTCTCATTATTCATTCATTCACTCATTCATTCATTCAGTGCCCAAAGTTGGGCACTATGCCACCTGCTGGAGAAACACAAATTCATAAAACATATTCTCTACTATTGAAGAGGAAGTTAAATGCATCAACAGGCAATCATAGCACAATGTGTGAGATGTAGTAATAGACGTTATGTATAAAGAGCTTCCAGAGCAGAGCCAGAGAAGAATAAGTGGCTGCAGGGTAAGTAATGGGATCACAACAAGTTGGAGCCTGGCCAAGTGAAGCACCAGAAAGCAAGGAAGCATATTCTATCCAGACGGAAGAGCAAAGAAATAGCAAGTGCAAAGACACAGGGGCAACAGGTTTGATTGAGATAAAATGCAAAGGTACAAGGGGCAATAGGGTTGTGGAAAGGGAAAGAAGAAAATAATTTTAAAGATAAAATCTATTACAAATAGGTGGCTGTGGAGTCATTTCGAAAAGACTCCAGGTAATGTTGGGCACAGTGAGGCACTGGGATTCTGGAAGAACAGTGGCCAAAAGCTGCAAGAGAAGGGGCACAGCATTCTGAAAGGGGAGTTGGAAGATATGAAAGACAAACTTGATTTCCTTTCATTACCTTTTTCATATGTCATGTTAAATTTATTTTTTTAACTCTCTTCTTAAAACCTAAGTTTCTCAAGCCAGGCCCAACCCCTTGTTCAGGCATGGAGAGGCACACAGTGGTTCTGTGATGACGTGATGGCATTGTGGGGAGGGGAAATTCAGAACTCACCAACAGCACCTGCAGAGGAGGGCATCTGTTCCCAGAGTCATTGACACGCCTCTGAAATTACCTCCTGGGTTGCCATGCTCACACAGACACACACACACACACACACACATACAACTACATCTCGGAAGCAGAAGTCATGCTCACATTGACACACACACACACACACACACACAGACACACACACACACACACAACTACATCTCTGAAGCAGAAGCAAGCTCAAGAGTTGAAGATTTCCCATTCCCCAGTATCCAGAGGGCAGCCTACCCTCCATTCAACTCCACCTGCCTACAAGAGATCAGTCTGGATGGTTTGACAAGCCTTGCCCTGGAGTAAGCAAGCTTAGAAAGACATATTTACCTCTCCATGTGGGACTTTACATGGAGTCTATTTAAAAGTCCTAGTACAATTTAGATATTAAAAGTAATTAAAAGAAATTCTTTACTAGCAATTTACCTAAATTATGCATGAGAACTAGAATTTAGCTAAAAACCAAGCAGTTGTCATGGAATTTAATTTAAGTAACAAAGTTAGGCTCAAAACTCCAAATCCCTCCCTGTCAAGTAGCACAGCAGAGCTAATGCAGTGGCCAAATCCATCCAGGACTGGAGTCAGACAGGCTGAGGTCTAAGGCTGCTGTGGGCAATGAGGGAAAGAGAACCACTATAGCAATGACAGCAGCAATGGCTAGATTCTTTTTTTTAATGTTTATTTATTTTTGAGACAGAGAGAGACAAAGCATGAACGGGGGAGGGTCAGAGAGAGGGAGACACAGAATCTGAAACAGGCTCCAGGCTCTGAGCTGTCAGCACAGAGCCCGATGCGGGGCTTGAACTCATGGACCGCGAGATCATGACCTGAGCCGAAGTCGGCGGCTTAACCGACTGAGCCACCCAGGTGCCCCAGCAATGGCTAGATTTTTACTGACTGCTTCTGTGAGTTGGGGGCATTTTATATTCGATCATTTATTTTAATGTACAAAAAAGTACAAAGGAAAATATAGTAACACCTATGTACCCAGCACCCAAAGTTAACAAATGACATTTTGTCATATTTGCTTCAGATTTTTTAAATTTTAAAACAGTTACAAATGGAGTCATTTATATTTCCTAAATCCCATTCCCTCTTCTCTCTCCTCGGAGTCAGACACTACACCATGAATCTCATGCATATTCAGTACATTTTCATTTTACCACATTTATACATACCTGTAAATATTACAGAGGATTGCTTTAGATTTTTGTTTTATTTCCCAAAATCTTCTTTTATCAACTCAAATATATGGCTTCAAAATCTATAAGCGTTGATCAGTTTGTTCCACTGCACTTATCAACTTTGCACACGCTATTAAGTTCACTCAGTTGTTTTGTTTATAATATGTTGCTTTCTTACCATTAGACTAGGAAAGAAACAAAGGAATTTTTTTCTGTTTTATTCAATAATGTATCCTGAGCACGTAAACAGTGTCGGCCATATAGCTGATGCATAACAAATATTTGTTGAATGAGTAATAGAATTCAGTTAATTTATTTAACCTCTAGAATATTCTTTTTTATGCATGCTTCAGAATTTATTTATCTATTTCTGCACTAGGGTTTATTTGAGCTATTCCTCATTTTTTGATATTGTAAACAACATCGCATGAAACCCTATGTATACATCCAGGAGTCCCTCTAAGGCATTTACCTAGAGCAGAATTACCAGGTCATGGGATACGTGTACTTTAAACGTTACTAGATATTATCAAATTACTCTCCAAAGAGGTTTGCCACTTTTCACTCTTACTGCTTTCCTACTTGCTCATTAACACTTGGCATTATCAGATTTGTTTTTCCTTTTCCCAATCACATAAAAGTTACACGTATCTCAGTTTTCTATTAATTTACATTTTCCTGACTATAGTGTGATTGAGTGTATCTTCATACATGTCCTGGCTCTCTGGATTTCCTCTTCTATGGAGGACCTATCCATATTCTTTACTCATTTTTCTATTTAACTTATTATTTGCCTTTTAAAAAATAACTTATAGGAGTCTTTAGGCTGACATATATACTAGTAGCTTCTACCAGGATATAGTCCAGCTTTACCTTTGTTTTCAGGTCTTAGTCATTCAGAAGATTTCTAATTTTATGTAGTCCAATCTATTAGTTTTTCTTTAGCCTGATGTCATAAAGATATTCTATCCATCATCTTATAAGTGTATTTCCTACTATTTATCTATCTTATATTTTCTATATACAGTTATAACACTCTTACATTTGTCTTCTAATCCATCTTAAATGTAGTTTTATAAATGTTGTAAGGTAGTGGCCTACTTTCATTTTTTTTAATAGAAAAAATTCAATGAAGAGTCCTTTCTGTACAGATTGGTTATTCAGTTCTATTTGATCTATTTGTCTATCATTGTGCTAACTCCAAATTCTAAATTGTGCCATGTACTGAAAATGTTTATAAATCAATATATAGGCAAATCCTTGCTTTTTGCTTTTTTACTTGTATACTTCAAAATTGGCATTCTTACAATGCCACACACACACTATACAACTTTGTGATACTGAAACATCCATATATGCATTTAAAGAAATTGTATTATCTTGCTAATTTTCAGTTCTGCTTCTGTCTCTCAATATATTTTTTTTCCATAAGGTTATATAGATCTTTCTTACATTTATTCCTAAGGACCATATAGCTTTCGTTGATAGCATGAAAAGCATTTTCTCTATTACATTTTTAATGGGCTATTTCTGGTGTATAAGAGGAAGAAAAGCAATGCTACCAAATCTGGAGTCAGTTCACCCCAATTTCATCACATACTGTCACCATGGGCAAATTCTTTAATCTCTCTGTGACTCAGTTTTCTCAAATTCCAAATGGGAATAATAACTATGCTACCTCATGAGGTGGTTATGAGAGGAAAATAATTTAACATATATGCAAAGTGCCTGGCACATAGTAATCAAATGTAAATGTTAGTTTTCATTATTATAAGAAAAATCAATTTGTGTAAATTGATTTTATGTCCAGCAGCCTTGCAAACTCTCTTGTTAGTTCAAATAGTTTGTACATTACTTTAGATTTTCTTTTTAATAATGATACAATCTGCAAGTAAGAACAAACTTAGTTTCTTCATTCTTATTTCCTATTCCTATAAATATTTCTCTTTCTTGTCTTACTATATTATCCAAGACTTACAGTATCATGATAATTAGAGCAGGAATTAAGAACATTCCTGTCTAACTCCCTTTAAAATATATATGCTAAATTTTCACCTTTAAGATTTATGTTGCCACAATTTTTTGTTAGATGCTCTTTATCAGGTTAAGGAAGGCCCATTGCATTCCCAATTTGATGGGAGTTTTTATTGTAAATGGGTTTTGATGTAGATATTTAGATTTTCCTTAACTTAATCCCTACATTGTAGTTTACACTAAACATTTAGCAACAATATACTTTGGGTAGAAGTTAGCAAACTACAGCCTACACAGCCTGTTTTGTAAAAAAAAAAAAAAAAAAAAAAAGGTTAAATGCAATTTTTAAAAAGCTTACTGGAACACAGCCACACCTGTTTATTTACATATTACCCAGGGTTGCTTTCAAATAATAAAGACAGGAATGAGTAGTTGACAGAGACCAAATGGCCCACAAAGCCTGAAATATTTACTATCTGGCCCTTTCGAGAAAAAGTCTGCCCACCCTGGTATACACCGTATTAAATCCCTCTTCCTACAAGTTATGTTCTATATTGGGGGGCTGAGCAACAAGCAGAGAAGCAGGACAAAGAGGCTTTTTGAAAAAGTATATTTTCTAGCTCCCTAATCTCCATTCCTTCCACCTCCTCTCCTGTCAATAGTTCTTTTTTCTCTTTCCCCCTTTTCTTTTTTCCTTTCTTCTTCCCTTATTCTTTTTCACCTTACTCTTCTATATTTTTTTAAAAAGCAATACAAAAATCTCTTCCTCTAATTAAATCAAAAGAAAATGGGACAATATTTCTTCAATATTATATGCCAAGTGCTATACTAAATTACTTTCATTCAAAATTCATTCACTCAACTAGTACATATTCAACATTATATGCCAGGTACTATTCTAGGAGCTTGAAATGCAAAGGTGAACTAAACAAAGATTCCTGATGTCATGAAGCTTACAACTGAATGGAGGGAAACAAATAACAAAAGATAAACAAATAATAAATGATAGAGAAAGAGCAGATAGAGGAGGTGTAAGAAAGGAGGTTGGTGAGAGGTAGGAGTACAATGTGGTACAGGGCAGTCAGCAGGTTTTATTGAGAAGGTGACATCTGAGCAAAGATTTGAAGGAGGTGAGGGAGGGAACCCAAAATGCCCATGGCAGGAGTGTTCCTGGGGTGTTCAGGCAAGGAAGCCAGCATGGTTGGGACAGATGGAGCAGAAAGAATAGATAACATCAAAAACACTACAGGGGCTGGATGATGGAGGAGGTCCTTGTAGGCTTTATTCTAATGGAAATGAGGAGGCACTGAAGAGTTTTGAGCAGAGTTGTTAAGTGATTTGGCAAATTTTAAAAAGGATCATTCTGACTATTATGGTGACAACCAGCTGTAGAAGCTACAAGGCCATTCAGGGAGCCACTGCAAAATTGAGAGAGAGTTCATATCATTCAATGCCCCAACATCTGGATGAGATGGATGGTATTATATCCTTTTTGTACATGCAGAAACTAAGGCTGCAAATGGATAACTTGACAGGTCACACAGCTACTATAAAGCAAGCTGGTTCAAACCTAGAGTCTGTCCAAGGTCAATGGGTGTTATCCAGAGTCAGATTGTCAGCTAGGCTGCTAGAGGAAGTTATTCAAATAAGACAGCTGGAAGCTATCAGCAGAAAGAGACGGGGGAGAAGGTACAAAAGCAGGCAAGGAATGTGTTTTGCTTTGCAGAACCAACAGTTCCAGCCAAGGAGGTGTCTAACTCTGTGTTCTACCTGATAACCCCTTGCTAAGTGTGCCTGGCTTGATAGCATCTTATGTAAGCCAATTTGAGAAGGACTGGAGCAAATGACCTGTGCAGAAGCCCCCCTGAGTTGTCCTGAAGTTACCTTTAGCTTATTATAATACTAAAATCTCCTATGGGCAGAATTTTCCTCCATTTTTTTTAAATTTGAGCGAGAGAGAGAGAGAGAGAGAATGCACACGTGAGTGGGGGAAAGGGGCAGAAGGGAGAGAGGGAGGGAGAGAGAGAGAGAGAGAGAGAGAGAGAGAGAGAGAGGAAGAGAGAGAGAGAAAATATCCCAAGGAGGCTCCATGCTCAGCACAGAGCCTGAGGCAGGCCCAATCCCATGACCCTGGGATCATGACTTGAGCTGAAATCAAGAGTCGGACACTCAACTGACTGAGCCACCCAGGAGCCCCTCCACTATTTTTTTTTAAAAACACAAGGCATGCACAGATGAACATTAGTGCCCAAGCCAAGTTCCCTGCCCTTGCTACCTAATACACTGAATAAAAGCTTCCTGTACTAACCCCACCAAAGACAGAGCTTTGGCAGCTCTCTGTCCCCTTACTTGTAAGAAGTAATACAAAGTCTGTTGCTTTCAACATTTCCTTGCGTTGTGTTCAATTTAATGCACCCTAAGCCACAAACGCCTCAAAGTTCGGTTACAAGATCAGCATGGATTTCACTATGGGAATGTGCTTTGTAAATAATCATTATTTAATGTATGATATTATATCATAATTATTTCAAGAGTTGCATGATTTTAAATTAATCACATACGTAGTATCTAAATGTGGTGTCTCTCCCATGAGCCCTCAAATGTGGGGCAACGATGGGTGGAAGCCAGTGGCAGTGCAGTGAAACAATTCACCTGAGGCAGAACAAAGGCCACAGAAGTTTACTGAATACACCACAAGGGAGCAGCTGCAGACAGCAGAGGAGAGGCTATCTGCCAGGAGGCAGTGCATGGGGGCTATTTTTAAAGGGGGAAGATGAGGAGGTATGGTGACAGACATGGAATCTTCCCTTCTTTGGTAACTGCGACTGGTTGTAAATAGCCCATTGGTCAGTTAGGGCCTATGGATATATATTTTTTAATATATAATTTATTGTCAAGTTAGCTAACATGCAGTATAAACAGTGTGCTCTTGCCTTCGGGAGTAGATTCCTATAATTCATCACTTACATACAACACCCAGAGCTTGTTCCAATATGTGCCCTCCTCAGTGCCTATCACCCATTTTCCCCCTCTACCCTCATCAATCCTCAGTGTATTGTCTGTATTTAAGAGTCCCTTAAATTGCCTCCCTCTCTGTTTGAAACTATTTTTTCCCCTTCCCTTCCCCCGATATTTTGAGGTGGGTTGCCTGATGGGTCTGTCTATATTCAGCCAGGGGTTTGGTGTGACCTTGGGCCCTTCTGCCTTGATCAAGTTTCCATTGCTCAAGACTATTCTATAAAAGCAGCCTCTATATTTATTATATATTTCATAGATTCTTAGATAAATCATATTTCTTTTTAATGAGAACTACTTAGATGCTATAGATCCAGACTCCTACATTTTGTTCTTGAATTACTTATTTTAAAGAAGGTTAAACCTAGATTATCAAATATTAGGTTTGCTTCAAATAAACCTGAGGACCTGGAGATTTACTTACTTTAGCCCTAGAAATTAGAAGCCAACATCATGTTCCCACTCTCCTATAAAATCTCAGATTGTATTCTCTAAAAGTCACTTTACCACTTGAGTGTTGTTTTCTTTTTAAAATCTCCTGACTGATAGGCACATTCCCAAGTTCAAATCCTGTCTTACATACTGAAATGTTGTCTTCTGTAGTATTACTGGTAAGAAAGACAGCCAGAGAAGGGTTTGCTATAGAAATGTTTCTATTTATTCTTCAGTAACAAATTGAGTGGCTCCAGACATTCAACATAAAACATAAACAACATAAAAATAGGTCCTACAAATTTGATCTCTATTCTATGGATGTTGAGCTTTTTTTTTTTTTTTTTTACATTTATTTCTTTTGAGAGAGAGAGAGACAGAGCACAAGTGGGGGAAGGGCAGAGAGAGAAGGAGACACAGAATCTGAAGCAGGCTCCAGGCTCCCAGCTGTCAGCACAGAGCCCAACACAGGGCTCCAACTCACAAGCTGTGAGATCATGACCTGAGCCGAAGTCGGATGCCTACCCAACTGAGCCGCCCAGGCACCCCAGATGTTGAGCTTTTAAACCAGCCACTTTGACCCAGGTTTATAAGTACATAATCTTGAGAAATTTAAATATATATGTGTTTATTGTTAAAAAGAAAACCACAGGCCCAAAAAGAGGTCTTAGACCAAGTCATGAAACCAAGGCTTAATACCCACCCTAACTGCTATTTTAACCTCCCCAGAAATATAAGTCTTACCACTGGCCATTCAGGAATTTTCTGATAAGTACCAATGAACTACTCTGTCATATGGGCCCTCTCCATTGCCCAAAAGAAGATGAGGTAATCTGCATGATAGGACCCACTGCTCTTCCCCTAAGGAAAAGTGACCTTGCCTGGAACAATCCTTTCTCTTTTTTTGCTAAAAACTTCCTTGCCCTACCCTACTTCCTATAAAAACCTTCCATTTTGCACAACTCCTGGGAGCTACCCTCTATTGGCTAGATGGGATACTCCCCAATTTATGAATCATTTAATAAAGTCAATTAGATCTTCAAATTTACTCAGTTGACTTTTGCTCTTTAACAGTATGTAATCAATATACCAGTAAAGAATTTAAATCAATCAGCCACAGACATTTATTCATGTATTGAGTGGCCCTTAGGCATTATCTTAGGCCCTGGGGATTCCGTGCTGAGAATAAAAAGGTCAAGACCCCTGCCTTCATTAAGCTTACAGCCTAGTAGGAAAACCAAATAATAAATACATAATTAGAAGTATTAGGAGAGCCATGAAGGAAAAGGGAAGGTGCAGGGCTGCTCTTAACAAGGACTAAACCCAGTGTGGGAGGGAGAGGATAGTCAGAGAAGCCTGCCCTGTGGAAGGGATGTTTCAGCTCAACTTGAAGGACGTATACAAGCTAGTTAGCAAGAACAGCAAATAGGTGGAGAAGGAAAGACCCTTTCAAGAGAAAAAACAGCAAAGGGCTTGATACAGAAGTGAATCTAATGCTTTGGGGAAAGAAAAAAGTTTGGTGTGCCTGACGGAAATCAGGACAAAGTGGGTACCAGTGTGAGATGAAGCTGGAGACAGGCAGGGGCTGGGTCAGGTCTGGCTAAAAGTTTCCATTTAACTCTAAGAGCAAAGAGAAACCACTAGGGGGGATTTTTAGTAGTGGAGTGACATCTAGTTTTCATTTTATAGAGGTCAGTAGGGCTGCTATGTGAAGACTGGATCAGAAGGGAACAAGAATGAAGCATACTTAGGAGGCTGTTGTAATCTTGCAGAGGACAGGGACGATGTAGGCAGAAGTATGGGCTGTGGGGTGGGCAACGGTGAACAGATTCAAATCAATAGGGACAGTGTAGCGGATGAGTGAGAAGCAAGAGCCGACAATGAACCCTCATTTTCTGACTGGCTAGATATAACAGTCATTCACTAAGATGGGGAACCAGGAAAGCCACAATATGACTCCATTTCAAGTATGTATGAGGGTTGGAGATAAGGGTAGAGATCCCTTCCATACCACTTCTGCCTATCAATCTAAATTATTGGTTGCAAAAAATTTTATTTCATTGGTCTCTTTTTACTGAACTTATAAGAGGGAAACAAATGTCTCTTAAGGAACACAGGGGGAAGAGGGAGAAAAGTTTTGCAGATAGCTTTCCAGAGAAGCCTGAACACTGGGATGGGGTGAATTGGGAGGAACAGTGTGATATTATAATTTAAGATATGAAATCTATATTTGATCGTCATCCCCATTTCTGAAATGAAACCCTGGGAATTGCCCAAGCAATGAGAACTATGAAGGTGTCTTTTGTTATGTTAATGAGGTGACTTTTGGACCCAGGCTTACACATGGGGGTTGGTTGCCAGGACCTTCAACCATGTGAGTGGAGGGTTGAAACTTCCAGTTCCACTCCCCAACCTCCAAAGGAAGGAAAAGGGGCTGGAGATTGAATTCAATCACCAGTGGCCAATGATTTAATCAATCATGCTTATATAATGAAGCCTCCATAAAAAAAACAAAAAGGATGGGGTTCAGAGAGCTTCTGGGTGGGTAAACACGTGGAGATTTGGAAAGAGTGATGCTCTTGGAGAGGGCATGGAAGCATCATGTTTTGCCCTGTGCATTCCTTCTTATCTGGCTGTTCCTGACTTATTTTATAATAAACCTGTGATCTAGGGAGTAAACAAATCTGTGAGTTCTGTGAGCCACTCCAGCAAATTAATCAAACCAGAGGAGGGGTCTTTGGACCTCTAATCTATAGCTAGTCAGTCAGAAGTACAGATAATAATCTGGGCTTGCCACTGGTTTCTGAAGTGGGAGTAGGGAGGCAGTCTTATGGGACTAAGCCCTTAACCTGTGGGATCTGACGCTATCTCAGAGTAGTGTCTGAATTGAGCTGAATTGTAGGACACCCAGCTGGTATCCCTAAAATTGCTTGGTGCTGTGTGGGAAACCCCCACAACCCTCATATTGAAATAGGGTGCTCAGAACATCAAAAGAGATAGGAACTGGAGTGGACCTCAAGAGAGACATGACTGACCCATAGGAGGTAACACATCAAAGAACATTCTGGTACTTTATAACTTTGCTGAGGACTGACAATGTTTTAATGGTAACATTTCCCTTTGTGTTTCCTTCCTTGGTGAATGGTGATGTACCCTATTGATTACACCATAAAGATAACAGGAGAAGGAAGGGAGGATTGCTTTTCTCATTCAATTGTCTTTTTAGAGCCCTCTCCCTGGTTCCAAACACTCGAAATGCAAAATTTACAGTTATGGGGGAAGTTGCTTCTGAGCATGTGTAAACACTTTTTATCTTTCTTCACACAAAAGCTTGCAAATACCAAGCTATTCAATTACAGAATCATATCATATCTATTTTTAAATTATATTCTAGATCATATTATATGCTAATTATGGTAAAATATTTTGCAATAATGCAAAGACATTTGAATAATCAATTGGAATTTCCTATTCAACTCCTAAATATATATACCCTAGTAGCTCTCAAATGTGGTCCCCAAACTAAGAGCATTAACATCACTTGGAATTTTGTTAAGAATGCATATGCATGGGCCCTACTATAGACCTACTGAATCAGAAATTCTGGAGGTGGAGCCCAGTAATTTTTAATGAGTTTTCCACATGATTCTGACACATGCAAATGTCTGAGAACCACTGTCTTAGAACAGTTCTTCCTAATCTTTTCACATTTAAAAGTGATGGTATTTGTACAATGCCCCATATTAAGAGGATGAAACTGCTAGAGGCTTGAAGCCATCAGCCCAGAGCTCCAGCTGCCCTAGGTTCTGTTCAGTAGTGTTGGCCTGAGCACCTACTATAACCCTTTCACAGTCCACCAGCAGGGACACTGACCTGGAGATACTCACACCAGTGCAAAAGGAAATGTATATGAATGTTCACTGTGGTTTTGTCTCTAATAACAAAAAATCAGGACTCACCTGAATGCCCAGCAATGGAGAAGAATGGATAAGTTGTAGTATGCTTGCAAACTCAGAGTTAAAATGAATTCATTGAAGCTACATGTTTCAACACAAAGAAATCTCAAAAAAAAAATTATGCTGAGCAAAAAAGCAGGTTCTAGAAGAATACATATAGTTTGATGTTTATATAATGTTTACAACATGCTGTAAAATATTGGGATTGTTTGTGGCATGTCTGCATGCAGTGAAATCATAATAATGAGATAAAAGACATGATAAGCAGCCTATTTGGGGCAGTAGTTAGCTCTGGAGCAACATGGCAAGAGGAAAGGGGATCAGGGTATTAACAGGGCTTAATATTTCTTAAACTATTTAAACAAAATATAGTAGTGAGTTAAGATTTGACATGAGGAGAGATGGGTACACAGACATTTCTCATATTCTTATATTTGTCTGTATAAATGAAATATTTCATTAAATTTTTTTATTTAAAAATCAGCTGGAATATGCTATTTAAACTACCTGAGGTTTTTTTTTTTTTTTTTAATGTTTTTACTTAGAGTTTTAAGACCAACTCTAACACCAGATCTTTGGTATCAGGCAGATTGTTTTCTCTCTCAGGCCCTCTGTTTCCTCATTTGCAAAACAGAGGAAGTTGAATTCTGTGACCTCTGAAATCTATTTGCCTCTTTTACCCTCTCTAATCTATTTTGGTGCTCAGATAGAAAAAGCTCAAGCCCCTTGCCTTCTTCCTCTCCACACACAGGCTGCAGCCTCGCCTCTTCAGCCCTTGTTCCTTGTCCATCTGTCCCCACTAATAGCCCCCTCATTTACAATGGCCTCAGCAACTGGGATGGGAGCTAATAACATATCACAAAGCAGGACTCAGAAAACCCGTGTTCTAAGATATATTTTAAGGCAAAAAGAATAAAAATAAAACCAGAAAAGTTTGGCACACAGACAAGCTGTGTGGGATTTAGAAAATGACCTTGAATTTGTAAGTAACCTTTCCTTGAAGGAGAATCTTCACTAAGATTTCCTAAGTAGTGGATTTTACCAAGTGGAGGAGAATTCTGAATCAATGTCACAACAACAGACACTACTTTATCCCTATTCTTTGAGCATCATCCCCACTTCTTCTCCCCACCTCAACATCAGATACAATTCAACACAACCAATTAGCTGACTTTTTACATGAAGGAGAGCTTAGCTTCTCATTGTCCATTGATTCACCTGAGCTTCCCTCAAGTTATGCCTTACAAGGGCAATTAATTCCATGTCCAACTAGGTTTGTTTATTGAGCCTTTGAATGTGATCAGTCATTCCAGTAACATGAATATCATAATATTGATGAACTATGCCTACAAAGGGTGACCAATTTTACTAATTTACTATTTACTACAATATATTTCAAATACACAACTATACTCACCACCAAGATTTGTCATGTTTTTTAAGTTTGCTAATTTGCATATTCAAATCAGCAGGCCAGGTAAGGATGGCATTTTCTGCCCTGTGGTTTGTGACCCATATCACTCACAAGTGTAGTTCCAGGACTCTTTTGAAGCATTTGATTAGTGTGATATGGTAGGAAACATACCTCATGTTGACTGATAAGTAATGTAAGTCAAAAATAAGCAAATTTAGTTTTAGTCCTAACATGTACTAAATAGTCTTAAGAAATCATCTCTTGGCCTTGGTTTACTAATCTATGGTATGTATAAATGAGACTTTGTTAATTATAAGACCCCTCCAACCTCTGAAATCCTTTGGTTCTATGGAATGGCCAAATAAACCAATTGTTCTAAACTTACATAAGTAGTCTCAGTCCAAATCTTCAAATTTTTGGTGGAAAAATGAAAAATTCTTTCATGAATCATGTAGATTCCAGCTATATTCAATGTAGTGCATGTATACATATTTACTTATTTGTATATAATAATATATTTTAACAGAAAGAAACAATACACACTGCACATTTGTCATGCAATAAATAAGTGCCCAGCATTCTATTATTATACATAATAGCATATAATTAATGCTTGCTGAATTAATTAATAGGGTTAATTATTAAGTTCATACTATGTCAGAGCCTATGCTCGGTACTTACAACAATTTCTTATTTAATTCTTACTGAAAGGCATATACTTCCTACCTGGTATGGATCATAGTACTATAAATACTAGTTAGGATTCTAAGTCTGTCATGGTGCATCTCAGTGACAATATTAATACCCAAAAGATAGACACATGCTTTTTAAATAAACTTTTCAAGAGCTTCACCCTTGTGTATCACTCTAACAACTTCTAGCCTTCGTTTAACATTTACCTACAACTTTATACCTCTTACTTCAGTACTCCCCTGACATTTTGTATTATTCATTGTTTTGATGTGCCTCTAGGGTGATTAAAAACAAAGCTAAAATAATGGGGTCTGGAATGATAATTAGTGGGATCTATCCAGACCTTATTCTCACTTAGATAAACACACTTTAATTTTACCACCTTGTGGTACCTAGAATTACCTGTGGTACCTATTTTATCTTCACCAAACTTCTTAATATATTAAGTTACATACACCAACTTCATAACATCCTTTGAGGGTCTATTAATCTGGTCAGAAAGCACAGTCAATAATGTGTGTTGGGAGACCTGAAAGGGTCTCTCATACTCAAATGGAAAAGATGGAGAAATGTAGGCTGGATGCTAGGACACCTAGGAACTAGTGGAACAACTGTACTCAAAAGGCTAGTGATTAAGAAAGGATTCTCAACCTGGACAAAGAATTGAGCCACAGCGTTCTCTTCTTGACCTTCTTCTGTTCCCAAGTATTACCAATGGTTTATACAAACAGACAGAAAGGTTCTAAAATGTGAAGAGACAAAAAATATACTGGGATAATAAATGGATTCTATAAATCAAAATAGACTTGACAGGATGAAGAGATGAGTCAAGTCAAGCAAATTGAAATTTAACAAAGGTAAGTTTAAGATCCAAAAAGAAACTTCCTAAGTACAGAATTTTAAAAAAAATGGTTTAGATAAGTTTAAGATCCAAAAAGAAACTTCCTAAGTACAGAATTTTTAAAAAATGGTTTAGCAACTCCCTTAAAAGAGACATAGGAACTTTAGCTGACGGTAAATTCAGTATGAATCAGCAATACAGTATGACTACCTGAATGCTGGTACCACCTTTGGCAATATTAGAAATAAGAAATTTCTGCAATAACAGAAAAGAAAGTATTTAAAAGAAGTGAGGCCATGGGCCTGTTCTTCTTGACACTGGTGATGTATTTCCACATTGCATATGGTTTTGGTGTTGAACCTTAAAGATAACAGACAAAGTGGCACTGAACCTTAAGGATGCAAACAAACTGGGTGCACCTGGGTGGCTCAGTCTGTTAACCATCCAACTTTGGCTCAGATCATGATCTTGCAGTCCGTGGGTTCGAGCCCCAACGTCAGGCTCTGCTGACAGCTCAGAGCCTGGAGCCTGCTTGGGATTCTGTCTCCCTCTGTCTCTGCCCCTCCCCCACTCACACACTTTCTCTCTGAAAAATAAATAAGTATTTAAAAAAAATTTTTTTTAAGATGTAGGCAAACTGGACATTCAGTTTCTCACACCAGAAGGGCCCCATGGCAGATGAAGAGACATTTCAACATATAAAATAATTTTTTTTTAGAAAAGGTATGTTTAATCTGGAGGAAAGAAGACTAAAGAAGGATATGATAGCTATTTTTTAATATTTTTAAAGTGGTATGTGGAATGAAAATACTCTTACTCTGAAAGACCCCGAGATGTCAAACGAAAATCAATAGGTCCAAAGAAAACAGATTGCAACTTGGCATAACAAGGACATTTATGGGATAGGATTATGAGATTGTGAGTTTCCTCCATGTTAGATAAGGGGAGAATAGACTGAACCATCTATTTGTGGGATATTGCATAGGGGATTAATACATCAGTGGGAGTTTTGTCTCAATGAATTTTGAAGCCCCTTATAAACCTGAAGGAAAAATAAATTCATCATCTACAAGTTGCCTAAAAAGAAGGTGACTATTTAAAGACTCATATTACTAATGAGTCTTGGCAAGATATGGTTTGAAGTTAAATCTACTAACCGCCCCCTCCCCAATACATGTACACACATATAAAAAACAAACATGATTTTTTTTCAAAGAGGAATAAACACCAAAGCCTCATTACTTCAGGTTTTTACTCTTTGAAATTTGAAGTAATTCAGAGGGGAATAGGATCAGTTTGCGATCTCCAAGGAAAATAATGTTTGTGAAGTAAATTATTAATATAAAAAAAATTCTGGGAGGAAAGCTTGTCCTTATATCAAAAGTCAGGAAAATACCATTAAAAATAATTAGTCTGGGAGGCACCTGGGTGGCTCAGTTGGTTAAACATCCAACTTTAGCTCAGGTCATGATCTCACACTCCGTGAGCTCGAGCCCCACATCGGGCTCTATGCTGACAGCTCAGAGCCTGGAGCCCACTTCAGGTTCTGTGTCTCCCCCTCTCTCTGCCCCTCCCCTGCTCATGCTCTGTCTCTCTCTGTCTCAAAAATAAATAAAAACATTTAAAAAATTTTTTAAATAAAATAAAACAATTAGTCTGGGATTTCTGTACAAATAAATCTTTCCAACTTCTGAATGATCCATTCTTTACCTTAAGTCAGGTAGGATTTAATAGTTATAAGTACTTGTTAGTAGCATTTATTCTGAATACAGCTGATACTTGAACAACATGGATTTGAACTGTGCAGGTCCACTTATACATAGAGGTTTTTTGATAAATACAGTTCAGTACTATAATTTTTCTCTTATGACTTTATTTTTTTTAACTTTATTGAGAGACAGAGAGAGAGAGAGAGAGAGAGAGAGAGAGAGAGAGAGACAGCACATGCACACAAGGGAGGAGCAGAGAGAGAGGAAGAGAGAGAATCCCAAGCAGTCTCTGTGCTGTCAATGCAGAGCTCAACATGGGGCTCAATCCCACAAACCATGAGATCATGACCTGAGCCAAAATCAACAGTCCACTCGGATGCCTAACCAAACAAGCCACCCAGGCTCCTCATCTCTTCTTTATGATTTTCTTAACATTTTCTTTTCTCTAGCTTACTTTATTGTAAGAATACATATATATTCTTATATAACATACAAAATATGTGTTAATTGACTGTTATTGGTAAGGCTTCCAATCAACAATAGGCTATTAGTAATTAAGTTTTGGGGGAGTCAAAAGTTACACAGATTTTGACTGTGCAGGGCATTGGCACCCGTAATCTCACATTGTTCAGTGCATAGTTGTATTGTACAAACTATTGAGCATAATAGTTTTTGTTTTAATGTTGACAAATCCAGCTTTCATGTGACCTGGGCATTTCCCAAGTTTAAATTAGGCCACATTAATTCAAGTTATTAAGGAACTTCTTTGGTAACATGTTGCTTTGAATTCTTGATTAGAGATAAGCAATAAATTACAATAGATATTTACTAACCATAACAAAGTAATTACAATCTAGAGAGAAACAAAAGTGAGTATTATGAATAGTCCAAAAGTAATCTTTAAAAAATCCAACCAGTGGTGGCTGGGTGGCTCAGCCGTCTGACTCCTAATTTGCTCAGGTCATAACCTCATGGTTCATGAGGTAGAGCCCCACTTTGGGCTCTGCACTGATAGTGCTGGGGTCTGCTTGGGATCCTCTCTCTTCCTCACTTTCTGCCCCTCCCCCACTCGCTCTCTCAAAACAAATAAATAAACATTTAAAAAAATCTAACCAAAGCTAGAGAATCACACAAACTGGCCATAAATGACAAAAACCGGGTCAGCCCATAGAACTCAATGTTGTCAAATGCATGACTGGCAGGGCCACATGGGCATGTGATCTGCGTAGTTCACTCAAGGCTCTATATCCAGACTGGTTACACACTTGGTTTAATGTTCTACTTTCAATGTCTTGAAAGTCAATAATTTTTGAACACTGGACCCTACAAATTATGTAGGTAGTCCTGGAGACTGGTACAAAATGGTGACTAAGATACAAAATGCAAGCAAATGAAATGCATACACACTGGCAAAATCTAAATATAGTTCCATTTATTAATGAGCAACAATATCCTGTAATCAAGACACAGACTGTTGGTTAAAGTTATAAAGAATTACTTTGCTTGTTTAATGTGTAAACTAAAGCTAATTCACAAATTTGCTAATTGTTTTCCTCTGCTGCAGATGTGAGCTGGCAACCAGTGGAGCTGGAGTATTCAAAAGTAATCAGCCACCATTTCAAACTCCATCTAAAAGTCATGTATCATTTTTCAGAAGGCACGAAATTTTAGTACATTTTTACTGGAGTTACAGAGGAGTGATGAAGCTAGTGTGAATTTTAAGACAACAAACAATCTCTTCACTTTACCGTGTAAAATGAGAAGTAGCAAAGAACCACTGTAGTACCTTCAGCTTTTTCAGTATTCTGTGGATTGTAAACTGCCAAAACACACGTGAATGAGGGAATTGTGAACCTCTGTTGGAACTAATTCTCCCTGATGTGGTGTAAAGTTCCTTTCACCAGTGAAAAACAGACACCTTTATATCCACATTTACAGACAGAGGGAGTGACCCAACACTTTAAATATCACAAATAAAACTGTGTATATCACTATCACCTCTACTTCAGAATCTGATTCATTTCTGAACACATAAATCTAGAAATGAAACAATCAGGAAAAAAGTCAAGATGAAGTATCAAATGTAAAACCGATCTCAGTTTTAACTTAACAAATGTTTCCCCATTTAATTTCAACTTCATAAGTAGAGTCTATGTAGCTCTAGAGAAAGTATTTCATAATACCCAAGATTTATATAACAACATTTGTTCCAAAGAGCACAAAGAACATTCACATAGAGCATATAACTTGTCTATATAATAACCCTATTAAAATCAGGGAAAAAATACATTATCCTCATTTTAAAAATGGTAGAACTGAGGTACGAAATAGATAAACGCTTGCCAAAGATCTCACACATACGCGCATGCATGCATGCTCACACACATATGCACGCATGTGCGTGCGTGCACACACACAAACACACAAAGTAAACCATATTTTGCCAGTTATTTCTTCTCTTTAGTATTTTCATACCATGAGAATCTCAGTGAAAGATTATTATGAAATGTATGCCTACAAAAGATATTAGTTACAAAGTAATTTCAATTATAAATCATTTTACCTGGAGCTCTATGAAGTACTAAAAAAACTTTTAACAAATATGCAAATGAAGACTAGATTTTTATTTTTTTTATCTCATTCTGAAATTATATTTAAATTTAGCACCAGCTCATATTCTACAGACAAAAGAAAACTAATATAGGGACAACCTATGATAGAAGCAGTCCATTAAACAAAATTATATTTTGATTTCTAAAACTGCCTTGCAAGAACAGGGGTTACAACTTCTGGAAGGAGCCATATACAAATAAAAAAAAGAGCCATGGTTCATGCAAAGAAACATTTTCTAGTCTATAATTCACAGTTCAGCTTCCTCACTGCCTTATAGTACCTCAAGTCCTCAGTCAAATAACTGTAGATCTGTTGCTCAATTAAAAAACCCTCCTGGAGTCATGTCTTTAATTGGCGTTGTGATGTCTTATGTCATGATGTTGCGTCACCACGTGATGACGCTGTGCCATCACACACATCATCGCATATTGACACAATGTCATGGCATAATATCATCAAATTAAATTCATCAGCACTCCCTCAGCCTGGCCCCAGGAAGGGCGAGAGAGAGCAAAAGATTTTCTTTGCTCTTGTCAACACTCCTGGTCTGTAGCAGAAAACAGCAGACTTCACAAATCATTTTCTGGTCTCCTAAAACCTACTGGATCCTACCATAGAAGTATTTGAAAGTTACAAGGGAGAGTTTATGGGGTTGGTTTTCATGGGTTGTTAACTTGTTTTGGCCCATAACTAGAAACACCTGAATCACATTTTAGAGATAAATATTTGCATATGTTAGTCTCTTTTTTTTTTCAGGTCATAAGATAGGATAGCATATGGGCTGATGAAAAAAGGAAACTAATTCTTTGGCTCCTCATTTCTTGCACTCATCATCCACCTTCTACCAATTCTCTTTCCTCCTTCCCCACATTCTTCTTCTATAACATTCTGAAATAGCAAGTAATCGGAGGACAGGAGGCAAATGGAAACAGTAGTTTTGACTAGGAACATTTCTGTAAGGTTGGAGGACACAGCCTGATGACAAGGGGAGTCTCAGTGTTAGCATCCATTATAAACATGGGGCAGTTGAATGAGACATATCCAGACTATATCTGAACATTATCTGAATTTACTTATAAACTCTTCCAAAAAGATGTAGTTACCAGTTCATTAAATATCACATGCAGTTTGTGTGCATAATCTCAATGCCTCTCTTTCATTAACTCAGTCCTTAAGTGCCAGATACTGTTCTAGGTACAAGAGCTCAAGGAAAGCAGAATAAAGTGTCACCTTGAAGAGTCTACAGAGCAATAATGGAGACAGGTAAGCAACAAGATTTCAAGACAATCTGCTAAGGGCTGTAATGATGGTAAGACAGAGTATTCTGGAGACTCAGAAAGGAAAAGGAATATCCGGAGTTGCCAAGAGGATCCTACAAAGGAGGTAACATTTTTGAATTTTGAAAAATGAGTAGGCAGAGGAGAAAAAAATTCTGATTCACATGCAAAAAATTGGGCATATGAGAGACCCTAAAGTATTAGACTGATTCATCCTTTTGTATATATTTTCTCAAAATGATCCATTCATATAAATGATATTTTGAGGGGTACTGACTCACACACTAACATTACCATAATCTTTCATCATAATTACAAACAGCTTCTAAATGACTGTTAAACACACTACATCAATGCAGTAGAGTTATCTTTTAGGAGAGTTTTCTATCCATGAGGCTAAATATGTTATTCTCTTTTCATAACCAAATAAAAATTGGAAATCAAAGTCACTTGTGTTTTCTTGAAAGCATTTGACTAGCCACAAAGATCTTGGTAACTTCTTTTCTGGTATGTACATAAAGATGGATTGGAAAAATCCCTACTGATGATTCACCTTTTTAAAATAAGCATTGAAGAACATTTGTTTTTTAATACACTATGGAAGAAATACCTTACCCCAGTCAATGGTAAGTAGATGTTTGGTCCCACATGAAAGCCACTGGTAAGTATTTTCTCCTGCTACCATAATCCTCAAAAGGTTTTTAAAAACAAGATATGATAAGACAATAAAAACTCTAGGGGATTTCAGCCCCCAAAGACTTGCCTTTTTATTTTTCTGACAATTACATGATGCTAAGAGGCAAGTTTTCAAACACATTTCTAAAATGTCATTTCTAAGCTAGATATACACATATCCTTTTGGAAATCAGCAGTTGTTTAATTAAAATTTGATAAAGGCTTTAACATGTAGTTTTTAAACCATGTCAAATATACATATATAATATATATTTATTAACATATCTATTTTATACAATGATTAAAAGCAGAGAATTAGCACCTAGACTCCCAAAAACATGCAATAAAGAGTAAGTGGTGAGAGAGAAGAAAATTTCCAAATACTAATTCATTCTCATGTATAAAACATACAAAATTTTATCATACTAGGATAGTAAAGAAACAAGATGTAATGAGAAGTTTACTTAGATAAATGATATAGTTTAGAAAATAAAATATAGAGAATATGGGGGACAAGATCTGCAGAACCCAATGGAATGAGAACCCAATGGAATATAACAGTAGGCTATGGAGCTAATGAACCTAAGATCTGTTTCTCTAAGAATCCCAAGTATACCTTTTTTAAAAATTCCAAATCCAGAAGAAAAGCAAGAAGAGCAAGAGCAGAAACTCTTTGTTTTTGCAGATTTATTCAGATGGATATTAATGCATTTTCATTCAGATAAAATTCATTTTATGTAACGGATATATGTGGCAGAAACCTTACACTCAGTTTATACCTTTCAGTGCAAAGAATCTTTTGTAGTACTTGTCTGTTTTACAAGTTCAGAGTTCCACATACTAGTTTTCTCAAGTTAGGGCTCATTTGTGCAAATATGCCTCAGTTATATAGCAATGGAGCAAGCCTGGGAGTGGGGGCTGGAAGTGTTAACATGGAACCTATCTACCTCCATATTTTATACCTACATTGAGATATGTATTCTGCTCCTATATCTGAGACAGGTATAACAAACACTTGTACTCATTCTTCCTATCCCTATATCTTTTCTATACCCTTATATCTTCCTACCTATATCTTTTCTTCTAATTATTGAGGATCTTTCAGATTAATGTAAATTGGAACAAAATAGTCAACAGGGAGATTTTTTAATTTTAACTAGCTATGTGAATAATTTTCTTTAAATTATTTAATTCAGAGAGAGGGAAGGGTAAAGAGCACTTTCATTTATTATAGACCTGCTAGCTACTAGAACAGCTAGGTGCTTTACATATGTTATTTAATTCAGTAACATCTTTAATGATCTTGAAGAGGAACGTGATTGTTAACCAACACAAATCACAAAATTCAGCTGTTTGAATTAAGCCAATAAAGCATCATTTTTAAACAATAGAAATATTACTAATCTTAGGTGTTTCTATGAGCTGGGCACTGGTTGTTTTCTGTCTTTTTGTGTTGTTTGTTTGTTTGTTTGTTTGTTTTAATTAACCCAACTTACTATCATTTTCCTGTAGTGAGTGGGTATGGATCAAGTTACCAACATGATTAATAATCTCTGGCTTTGGGACCCTCTCCAGGGGAATACTTAGCCTCAACTCCATCTTACTTTCCCAACACCCTTCTTCCTTGTGCTAATGATTGTGGACACTCAAATTCTGCTGTGTCCCCCAGACTTTACTCTGCCATCTGGGGTGTTCACTGCTAATTGTCTGATACCTTTACTGATGACTAGGACTTTACCAATGTTATCCTGGCTCCCACCTGGTCTGCAGAGATCCAGGGCTGCATATGTCACTGCTGAAGAAAATGTTTTCACCACCATAATGGAAATGGCATACTGCACTTCCATACAGGATGTAATTGCTTTTTCACAATAGGGAGGAAGTGTCCCAGACTAGGACAAACTGAGGAAAGAAGCACAAATTGAAGTTAGGGGGCTTGATGAACCTCAATATTTGAAACACCATATTGCCTCCTGTATGGGGCTTTTCCCAAGGTCCCTGTAGGGGAAAGGCCAATCCCAAGGAGTTTAGATAATCAGAGCTGCAAGGGAGAACAGGCAATGTATGAAACTGGCTAAGCCCGGGTGTGAGCAGAGTCCTAGCAAATCCAGTGAAACACATGACAAAGAAAGCTACCCCAAGAGAGGAGTTGAGTTTGACGCAGTGCACAATAGAGGGTCACTGCTATTTATACAAGAAGTAATGGTGTGATGAAAGTGGTATTATGGAAAGATTCAGGAGGAATTTGAGGAAGCCAGCAATTGGAGTCCAAGCTGTCTTGACATTATAAGCATGAAAGCTGGAGTTAGGCTGATAGCAAGGGATGCGGGCAGGGGAATGTGGGTCCAACTAGAGATATTTTCAGCAGGATAAAAGTTGGGACTTGTGAACATATTGGATATAAGAAATATTAGAGGGTATTGGAAGACGAGAACAACTCCAAAGAATGTTTGCATGAGACATGGGCAGAATGTTAGGCTACCAACACAAATGGGGATGTCAGGTGTTTGTGCTGATGGAGATAGTAGAGGGGAAAATTACTTTCATTTTAGACGTGAGCAGTTTGAGATGACAACAGAATATCCAAGTAGAAATGTTGGTTGTCACTGTCATGATTCTGGAGCCCACAGGAGAAGTCAGAGATAGAAATGGAGGGCACCTATTTTCTGAGAAAAGGATCAACAGAGCCTTTTCAACAACTATTGAAATTCCTAGCCAAAATGACTCAAATCCATTCATTCATTCATTCATTCATTCATTCATTTAACAACAACAAAATTAACACATCTTTTCTTGTGAAAAAGGAATGGGTTTTTCTCTTTCTCACTCAAAAACTAATCTTCAGAAAGTGGTTGAAATCATTCACCACTCTAAAACTTTTACTGAAAAGCTTTGATTTGTTGAAAAAAAAATACTTTAAAGAAAGAATAGTTCCTTTAACATTCCAGACTGTAACTTTTTTTTCACAGATTTCATTAATTGGTTTTTCTTAATGTTTAATAGAAGCAAAGTCATCACGATGAAGAAACCTTATGTCATTTATCAGCTTCCTCTCCAGAGCCCTGAGAACACCTGACAATTATTTCAATCAAACTGATCATTCACTGAACACATAATCATGAATAATTTAGTGGAGCAATAGATCTATTACTTAATATAGTGCTAACCTTTTATAATGCTTCTACCCAGGGAGAGGACTAATATCTGTGTCACAGAATAACTTTTATCAGGCCTTAGCTTTTGGAGGTAACATAGTGACTCATGGAATAACTAAACACATGCAATTATAAACCACATTATGGGAAAATAGTTAACCTTTGTGTAGCATTTAAGAATTTACAAAGCACTTTCTCAGACATTATCTCATCTGATGCTCAAAACAACCCCGTGAGAGAGGTATTATTGACCCCACCTATTTGATAGGTGAAGACAACAAGGCACAAAGAGGGGAAGTGATTTGCCTAAAGCTGCCTAAGTATTAAATGGAGTTGAGATTCTCCCCCCCAAATCTGTAGTCTTCCACACCCACAGTTCTCTTGTGGCGTCATAAATACTGATGCCACCTTAGGCTTTTTCAAGCAGGCTTTCTCCTTTGCTATGGCTCTGCTCCCCTCTCCATCTTTCTTGGCCACCCTTCACTGGTGGCCAAGGCTTCCCATGTAAGCCCTTGCTAGAGGAGGATCATAGGCTACCATTTCTAGAGCAAAACTGCTCATTTTCTTATGAACCAAAGCACATGCAAGCATTTCTGCAATGTATACCCATCATCTCTGTAGCCAACGAAGCCACACATCTGGTAGTAACAGGTGCTGTACTTATTCTGTTTAAGATGATTCTTGCCATGTGACAGTTCATGTAAACAGCAAACAGAATTCTACCCAATCAAGAATTGCTCTTTATTTCAAATTCTTAAAAGAGCCTTGTCTCACTGTAAGCTAATTTTGTGAGAGTTAGTTTTGCCCACTCAATATTTAGCTTGATTTGAGAAACTATCTGGAATATTCTTTATTAGTTTCCTCTCTCTCTTTCTGTCTCTCCATCTCTCCCCCCCCCATCCCCCACTCCCTCTCTTCCTCTAACCATGACTGCCTATGATGGATAAAAGCAATGCTTGAGTTCTATAATCTGCTCTTCAGAGTTCTTCATTATGCTTAAATATTTCCCCTTTGTTTTAAAGGACATTATCCTGCATTAGATGCAAGCAATTAAACATGTCATTAGATAAAGCTGACACTTCTTTTACAGCAAAAGTAAACTCCATTCAATTTAGAATGTATGTCAGGTCCCTTCTTTACCAGTTACATAATAAATCATCTTGTTAAAATAATCTTTATTTTCATCTCAATCGTTATTATTTAATTTTGTTGCTTAAAAATAACAACACTCTAGGGACCACATAAAACATGCTCTTAGACAAAGCTCCAGCAAAAGTGCCTTGTGATTTAGGGAGAACAAGAGGAGATATGATTTATAATTGTACATATTTAGATAACTGTACATGCATGATCCCTTTAGACCAGTGAAAGCAAACAACAGAGCAGAATGCTTTTTAACTAAATGAAACATTTACCCTAATATGGTCAAACGTGAGTTTTCCCCATCCCTTCCACCTCCTCATATTCATCAAGAATAAGTTCCAAAAAAACTGGTACTAACACCACTCTTTTATGAATTGAAATTTTAATCACTTAGAATTAATGTTCAAAAGACATTGGTGGTTTGATATTCAAAATCACATTCTTTAAAGGAACTTGCAGCCAGAATCCCAAATCCAATTTATTAATGTACTCACCAATAACTAAAGAGCATTTTAGCAATTCAGTCTGAGGTTTCAAACTTAACAAGAAACAATAAGAGTGACAGGTCTAGTGCCGAGGGGATTCTAGCCCTGTTATCCAGATGGGGGCTTGCAAGGTGACTGGCCATTCAGATGCCTGGGACTGCAAGATTTCCCAGGACATGGGACTTCTGGTGCTAAAACCAGGACAGTCTTGGACAAATCAGGTTGGTTTCCCTAGGTTTGGGTTAAGGTTTCCCTCTCACTGGAAATGGGGCACATATGGAGGAGGACTTGCTCCTGGGAACAGAGCAAAAGCTGCATCACTGGAGTCAGAACACAAGGTCAAAACTAGACTAGAGGCTGTGATGTGCAACCCAGGAGGTCTAAATTAAAGCTTTTACTGACCCTCTACTGAGGATAAGATTGGCCCCAGAGCAGGAGACCGGATGAGTCTGCAGTTGGGGCACAGATGGCCACACAACAAGAGCTTGGAGCAATATGGGAAGAAGACACCCAAAAGACCTTGCCTCCTCACCTGTCTTGTCTTTGTGCTCTTCTGCTAGCCTGAGTGATCAGCTGTTCCCTTGCTTTCATTTAAGCTGGAATGCACCACTTTATACTTGAACATGTGTAGATAGAGTAGAGCTCCCACTGCAACACTGGCATAAGGAGTGAAGGATCACCAGAGTTACAGGGCTTTCCTGCTTTTGAGAGGGACACATCTCTATGTGTTATTAAAAACATATAAACTTAATACTCCGGTTTCTCTTCAGATCACATGAATCTTTCGCCTTTTACTAAAAACATAAACGTAGCACTCAGTTGAGTTTCTGTTAACACTAGAGCACTTTTCATTGGAAGGCAAATATCATCCACAGGCAGCCGGTCCACACTGCTACATCTAGTATAACAAATATTAAGAAACATCCCCTTGTACTTAGGAAATCCTTTTGCTTTGTAAGGAAGGAAGCTGAAAATATGACTTGCCCAGGTAGTAGTTGTACAATCAGCATAAGCAGATGAGAAAACCCCAGGAGAGAAGTAGAGCTGTTGATATTCACCTCTTTCCATCAGAAGGTTCTTCTCTCAGAACTCAACATTAGTGATACTTAATACACTGATTCATTTCACTAAAGGAGATGATATTCCTTCACAAATGAGCATCAGTATGATATCATGGTTAGAAGCACCCATTTATTCCATGTGCTAAATATAGGATCTTGACTTGTTTTGCAACCTGAGACCAACTTTCCTCATCTGAAAAATGGGCAGGATAGTTCAGAAGTCATAGGATGTTTATGAGAATTACATAAGATAACAAATGTAGGGTGCTATATCTGTTACTAGTAGATGTTCAATAAATGTTAGTTATTTCCCTTTCATTTTCCCTTTCCAATACCCTGTCTGCAAATGAAAAAATAGGTCACTCAAATTTGGAAAAAAATGTTCGTTATCACCATCGATTACTAATCTCAGTAGCAGCATCAGGGAACTAATTCTGTTCATTTTCTCTGTCTTTTACATTTACCTTAACCTTCAAAATCTAAATTTTTTAAATTCCATTTATCAAAATAAGTGGATAGCTGGTAGAGACAACCTGATGTTTGTACTTGAAAAGTTTTAAAAGGCACTTGGACAATGAATCCATTTACTCACTTATGTGTGTGTGTGTGTGTGTGTGTGTGTGTGTGTGTGTGTGTGTCTATAAATAAGCTTGTTTCTACACAAGAATCATTATATACAACAAGCCCCATTCTGAGCACCTCACTGGATTTGATTATCCTCTAAACAAAATCATGATTTGTCAGATAGAAGGATGAATACTATACTTAAACACCTCTGAAGTTGATTTTTATTTTTATCATTAATACAAGCATCAAGCAGAAGATGACAGATTCACCATTTCTGAATAACAATAAAAATGACAGAAATCAGGAGTTCCTTCTGTAATAATGTATAAAAGTCAATACAGTCAATAACTCTCCCCATATCTTGTCCATGTAACAACTTTCCAAGTCACCATTAACCAGAATGCATCATCAGAACTTGCTGAAAAAAACGCAATTTAGCGACGGATTATTTTTAATTTTGATGTTTATTACTACTGAAAATTAAGAGCTATTACCATATACCAGGGACTGACCGAAGCATATTCTATATATGTATATGTATATGTATATATATATATATATATATATATACGTATATATATACTACATCTAATATATATCAAATACATATCAAATTTATCTAATATATATTAGATCTAATCTAATCTAATCTATTAGATATATATTATACTTGTATAGATAGGTCAATAGATCAATAGATAGATCAGATAAATTTGTGCAACACTCACAATAATCCTGTGCTATGGGGCCTGGGATTATCCCCATGTTACAGATGAAAAAACTAAGACTTGGAAAATAGCCCGGGGTCCCAGAGTGGGTGGCAACAGCAGAGATAAGACTTGAACCTGTGTCTACCTGACTTGAAATCCCATACTCTTAGCCATTAAGCTGTATAAGAGAAAAAAGGGAATTTTTGTCCTTTTCAGTAACTTTATAATTCTAACCAAGAAATATGTTGAACCAGTTAAATTTGTCTTAAGGCTCTAAAAGCATTAAATGATGCATCATAATAAGTACTTTGACTTTACCCTCCAGATTATCCATATACCAAGATCTGTAGGTTGTGTTTTCTACAAGTTTCAGGCTCTGGACCACACTTAACTCTCCTACAGAAAATAACAACGCTGCCAAAGAAGTTTTTTCTCCAAACTAACTTCTTAGATTTGATGTAAGTAGTTTAAGCAAATGTCTTTTAATGTTCTCTTCATCATGACTAGGGAAAAAACTAAAAAGTTCTGAGTTTTATTCACTTCAAAAACTGAATCTCAAAAGATTTGGGAAAAAAGTTCTCATTTTCAACTCAACTTTCAAAGGTTTTTAATGGTTAATTTGATATCCTAGAGTATTCAGCAGTATCCCTTAATTAGCTTAAAACTGGACTTTTTTCTTACAGACTTGGTTTTCAGATAATGATTTAAGACCATCTCATTCTGCCTTCTTTGTACGTTGATGTCATTAGGCTTAAAGTCAAGCATGAAGGTGAACAGATATTAATTTAAGACCATTTAGAGCTACATACTCTGCATCACCCACAACAAGCCTCCTTTATTAGCCCCTGACGGGGCCTTCATTAGTTGGAAGCGATCAAAAGTGAGGTGGAAATAACCCTGCCTGGCAACTCAGACGTCTTTCCTATTCCTCTTCTTATTTGTCGAACTCAGTTCAGAAACAATGGAAAACGCTGTAATTCAAAAGAGAATGCTGTCTCTGAATGTAAATCAAATTAATAGATTTAAAATATGGTGACACAGCTGAGATTCACAGATGACTTTTTCTAGACTTCTTTTTTTTCTTTTGGCAGGAATAAATCACCTTGGCCTCCTCTCTATTAAAGATTTTTCAAATTGAATATCAGACCCCCAAGTGAAACAAAGTATGGTAAAAATAGAAACACTTGTCTTTTCATTCAGGATTTTTCCTTTCTGTTTCCACATGCCCAGCTTTGCCTTGAGTTGGATTCCACTGATACTGCTGATAAATTATCTCCTGAATTCATCAATTTCTGTCCATTCCCATTGATCACCCAGTTCTTACTCAAGCTGCCACTTTGCCCCTTGAAACATAGTGAGGCTTCTGCTCTGTTTCCAGGGCTTTCACCTGGCTTCCCCCATTCTGCTTGATGTATCCATGCCTCCCTGAACATGCTCACCTAGTCAATACCTGATTCACTCAACCATCACTGTATATAATCTATGTCTACTCAGCTAGACAAGCATTTTCCCTTCCTTCATTTTCATCACACTTGTATTTGAGAATCTCAAAAGGCTGTCCCTGTCTGGATAGGGTCTTCATTCACATTTTACTGAGCCACTTCCTTCCTAGCCACAGTGTACTTGTGTGCTCACCCCTCCCAGCAAGATGCTTTGAGAGTGCTAACATATTTCCAAAAAGTTTCCCATTATCTATAGAATAAAGTGCAATCCCCTGAGCCTGACATTTAAGGCTTTCAAAGGTCTCACTGTGTTAGTGGATTTTTTTTCTTCAATCACTCCAGATTATATTGATCTCCTTTTTTCTGAAACTTTTTAGCATTTATATCTGTATCATTTGTCCTTGAGCTGAATCCCTGTACTATTTCAAAACGGGTTTATGTGTGTTTGGTCCATACTATCAGCAACTAAATCCTGAACCTTCATATTATATTTCTTTTGTAGCATCTGCCTTACCACGACACATTTCATAGATACCTAGGAGATGATTATTAATTCAGCAAGATTGAATAAATCAATGGAAGAATAAAAATATAGTGCTATCTTAAAACATTAAAAAAAAACACAAAGTGTTCATAGAGAGGTAAAAAGCACAATTTAGGATAGAAAATTCTCGGTGTTTTCCCAGCCCACATGATAAATCTTAAATATTATTTTTAGCCAGTTCTTAAAGCTGGGTGAGATAAGGTTAGATGCTATTCTAGTTCCCTTCCTTTATTTTGGCAGGGGACCAAAGGAGGTTAAGTAAGCCCACCAACTGCTTACAAATAAGCTACCTCCTTCATTTTCTCTGAAAAAAAGTAGTATTCTAGAGAGACAACTTCTAGAGGAGAGGAGGCAAGGTGAAAGAAAAATAAGGAGAGAGAAGTCAGTCATTCATCACTGCCACAGCTGGAGGAAAGCAGGCTTCCTCTGCCCAGAAGGCAGGAACAAATATCACTCATTCCAGGCCACTGAGCAAACCTTTGCAAGGAATAGAGCTTCTAGAGGTGAAAGGACCTACTAGGGGAGAAGTCACTTGACAGCTGATGAGGGTCAGCCACAGAAAAGCTTTTCAGGGTGGAAACCCAAATGCCTCTGGGTCAGTCTGACTACATAAACAAGAAGAACAGAGTAATGGACCATAACTCCAAAGGGGGCAGATGAGTAAGTACAGAAAAAAGAGTCTTCATTCCATCAGTAAAACCCCAAAGATGGCTATTCAAGATACTTTTAAGATGGATATGGACTTTGAGAAGATGAACACTTTCAAAGGGGCTCAGAGGTTGCTATTAGCTTAGAAGTTTCTACTTATTCGTCCGTAAGAGGTATAAATATAGGCCAGGGGATCTTATTTCGTCTGATTGTATAGGCTGCATGGCTTGGTTTCCTTGAAGTCTATGAAACTAAAGCAGACCCAGCAAAAACTGGTTTCAGTAGAATCAGCAGGAAAGCATTTTGGAGTTCAAGTTTTATGAGCCACTCTGTCTCTCAGTAGTCATGAGGAGGGGAAAATCCACCAGATCAGGGACCAGAGGAAACACCAGCCCAGATTCTTGAGTACAAAGTCTTCCCTCACACATTTTTCATGCATGTGCTAGACTGTGTTCCTCCAACTAGACAGAAAATCCTATTGAGTATAAGTAACTAGCTCTTAAATAATTTGAAGTTTCTGTAACAAACTTTTGTCCTTGAAAAGTCTTCTGCAGATAGGACTGTAACATTAGTAAAACCTTAGGTAACCAAAGGAGTATACTTTGATGTAACTTGTGTTTCCAGTACTATGAAAGTTTTAGTAATGCTGGAAAGTTTCACATACAAATTGCTGTAATGTGTTTGGTTTAATAAGACTTGGAAATGGAAGTAGTTGCTACTGATAAGCCCAGATGGCAATACAATGGTATGCTGAATTAATCTGATATTCAACAATATTGGACTTATAAAATAATAGAATGTAGCAATAAAATAGTATTCTGATTAATTATAATCTAGAGTACAGGCACCAGTGGTGGAGTAGGAGGGAGGTTTTGGGGACTTTAATGTAAAACTCAGTCTTTTTGCCATTTATGAAAATTTAATTCCACATAGTCCATTTTTTTTACATTTCCAATTTTCATTCATGCATCACATCTGAGCATGAAATTGTACAATATAGGCAGAGGACAAGGACAGCAGAGGGTCACAGATGTGAATATTGGAAGGAAATGAGGCAGGGTGTTACTCCTCCTCTGGGGACAAAGCTTCTGGGATGTCCCCACTTGCCCTTCTCTGGGTGATGATCCTCAGCTTTGTACATCCAGCAAATTTTTTAAACACCATAAAGCATCTTTCCTCATTATACAGTTGCCTTGCTTATGGGGCTATAAGATTCCATCCAGTCAACTGGTCCTCTCCTAACAACATTGGATATACACTACTGCCTTCTATATGCTCTCCCCCTCCTTTTAAATGTTACATTAATTCCATCTTCTCTTAGCACCTTCTTCTCTTGGATGTTAGCATCTTCAGCCCTGCCATAGTTTTGAATCACTGACACAGTCAAGCTCTGTCTAGGGCCACACCCTGACCTCTTGATTAGAAACTTTGAAGTTTCAGATACTTTTCAGGTGCTTGTCAGTGTCCATTTATAAATACTCTCTGGGTGGGATGTTTTAACAAAAACTCAAACTCACCCTTAGTGTATTCTTAAAATTCATTTCACTCTCAGCATTATCAGTGTATTTTCTACCCCCAGATAGCCACACCTAAAGTATGGTCCCCTGCCCATTTTGTAGGAAGGGCTTACTTTATCTTTCTAAAGATTTCTAGGTTAGGAAATGTTGACCACAGTCAAGTTCTTCGTAAAGCCCTAAGTAGTAGAGGTGGGAGATGGAATGGTGGGAGCCAGCATCTTACATTTCTACCAGGTGACACTGTAACTTCATTCAATAGTTGCATGATCCCTAACACAGTTAAATCATGGGCAACAAGTATTGTTTTCCACAATAAAATGTAGCATTACTTCAACTTAAGTCTTAAGTGCATTAGAATTAGATAGCCCAATAATGTAGCCAGTGGATCACAATGAAGAAAATGTAGCTGTACTAGTTTAGTAAAATGAAATTAAGTGATTAAAAGAAAATTGGTGTGAATACAGTAATGCATTTACCTGATAAATGCATTCATGTGTTGTTTTAGTTGGAAATCAATGGGATAGGGAGTATATATGATAACAACAGAGAAATTAAAAACAAATGAGGTTGTTTGTCTCATCATCTATGAGATAAATCCACCTTCTTGGTTTGGGGATGGAATAAGGTAAAGTGGGTACCAATGACATACAGAGCCTTTAAAGAATTGTTGAATTTACTTAATGAATATAATCCTGCCCTGTTTTTGAGGCAGTAGCCAAGGGAACTCCCCCCATTATTCAGAGAGGGAGCAGGGGACCAGGACATGTGAATAGTCAGTACTGACTAACTGGTTGTGCCAGTGCTCATGAAACAAGAGCAAAACAACTCACTCACCCATACATACCTCCCAAGCTCCTACTGGAGATCAAATTAAAAAGGGCATAGCACCCTACTCATCTTTATACAACCCAATAGTATCCAGCAGAAGGCCTTATGCAAAGAAGTGCTAAGACATTTATTGAACTGAAATATGTGGTGGCAAATACCATGCTTTAAAAGTGTTAAAAGACTGTTTGATATGCTTAGTCTAGTCAAAAACATTGTATTTAAGAGACAGAAGCTTGGAAAAGGTGGTTGGTAGAAAGCCAGTTTGGCTAACAGACAGTTTGAGCGTCTAACAGCTGCATTAAAAGCATAAATTGGTAAACAACTTCCCATAGTATGGTAAAAGCTTCATTAAGGCAGCTCTGAGTCCCAAAGAGGGATGAAAAAGCTGAGAAAAACCAAAGGAGGAGGCAAATGGACTTTCACAAAATAAATCTTATTTTTTCAGAGAGTTTTAGAGTTTTAGGCTCACATCAAAATTGAGCAGAGGGTACAGAGATTTTCCATAAAACCCCTGCCCACCCCCTGACATGTGCAGCCTCCCCCATTATCAACATCTCCCACCAGTATACTTGTTATACTTAATGCACCTACACTGGCACACCATTATCACCCAAAGTCCATAGTTTACATTAGGGTTCACTCTTGGTGTTGTACATTCTATGGGTTTGGACAAATTTATACTGATATGTATCCACCATTAAAATATCATACAGAGTACTTTCACTGCCTTAAAAATACTTTGTGTTCTGAGCATAGATTTTTAATACTTTAATATGGAACAGGAACAGAAACCCTCTACTTCTGTCCCACATTCAGACCCATCTTGAAAGCACAGCAAATGGTCAGAGAATTAAGACAAGGCCAGTTTTTGAGTCATCATTATCAACAATGAATAAACACTGAAAGGAGTGAGGTTTCAAGCCCAGGAAAGCATAAGGAAGAGAGAGCATCCACAAGATTGAGAGTAGGCAGGAGCAGCTTTAGGAAGCTTCTGAGACACCCATCTCAGGAAGTTTAGTGCCTGCTGACGAAGCAGCTTTTATTCTTCTCTTCTGTTTCTCCTATTTTCTCCCATGAAAACACTCAGATTTTAATGTCCTTTAAGGAGTCCCTAAAGAACAGTATCTGATAGGGATCCTCCAGGCATCTGGTAGCTGACTGAAGGTTCAGGCCATAACAGGACTCTTTACTCCATTCTTGGCCATTGTGTCCATCCCAAATCTGAGTTTGGCATTAATTGATCTGGTCTGGCTCAGGCACTATAAACAAGCATCCCGTCCAAGTGGAGAACAGGGGTCACATCAGTTATGCTTTAAGTTTCTCATGGTTTCATAGGATGCTAGAGCAGGAAAGATCTATAGTTAAACTATTCAGTCCAGCCAAGGTCTTTGAAGAGGAAGAAACTAAAATCCAGAGAGGTGATTCCTAAAGTCACACAGAGAATTAGAGTGAACCAGGACAGAAGTCCTGTCTCCTGACTCCCCATCTAATGCTCCAACCACTATTCATACACATCATACGCATGTGCTGTTCTCCCTTTAAATAGCCTTTGTTATTCTGAATTGTTCTCTATCCATGCTATTTTTCCCAGGCCAAACCTTTAATGGAGTGTGTGTATGTGCCTGTGTATGTGTGTGTTTGTGTTCAGCAGGGCACCTGTGTTAGAAGAACATACAGAGGCCTGGGGAGTGTCTGTGTGCTCACTCTGGCCCTCCGATGTTCCACCAGGAAAATGCCAGAGTTTATCATAAGTAATATTCCTCTAACTCATGTGTTCTCCCATATAACCCAGACTTCAAACAGAGGTGCTCCTCCCTCCTTGAGATCTAAACTGTTTTAGCCTCAACTTCCATTTGATTCTCTATGTACATTCATGGACTTCCCCTAGATTGCTGTGATTTCTAGAGCAGTTTCCAGCCTTGAGGTTATCTATGGTTCTAGCTTCTTTTCTAACAAATACTTCCAGTTATGGGTTAGCTACGGGGGAAATGTGACATTCCCTGTTCTACACCATACACGGAAATCAAGTCCCTTCTGAATATTCCCACCAAACAAAACCACCCTCCCAACACTGACATGTGTACAAGAAGCTTTCAGGGAGGCCATTTACATCAAACAATGCAAACCACTTCAAACAGGCCAGTAGACATGCCTGCTTTGGTTTTTTGTTTTTTTCTGATTTTCCTCCCCCAGAAATTTTTTACTGTCAGGTAACCCTCCTTGGTAACCTAACTTTTCACCATCTCCCTGACTCTTTTACTCCTCTCTCCCATTCCATTGTTCTCCCTTCCTCCTCCTTTTAGGATTGCTTGGGATTCTGTATTCTTCTCATTCTGCTATCTAAAACAGTGATTCTCAACTGGGGGTGATTTTGACCCCCAAGGGACATTTGAAAATGACTAGAGAAAATTTTGGTTGTCGCAGTGAGGGGCCTGTACTAGAATCTAGTAGGTGGAAACCAGGGATGCTGCTAAATATCCCACAGTACACAGGACAGACTCCCACAATAAGGAATTATCCAGCCAAAAATGCCATGGGACTGAGAATCCTGAGGGTTGAGAAATTCTTAGCTAGAGAACTTGGCTGTAGCCCGTTCTATTCCCAAATGCAGTTCTAGGCTTATCCAAATTTTTTCCACCCTCCTTAGAAAGTGGCTATAGTTTATTTTTTTTTTCAACGTTTATTTATTTTTGGGGGGGGACAGAGAGAGACAGAGCATGAACGGGGGAGGGGCAGAGAGAGAGGGAGACACAGAATCGGAAACAGGCTCCAGGCTCCGAGCCATCAGCCCAGAGCCTGACGCGGGGCTCGAACTCACGGACCGCGAGATCGTGACCTGGCTGAAGTCGGACGCTTAACCGACTGCACCACCCAGGCGCCCCAAAAGTGGCTATAGTTTAAAATAGCATGTTTTATTTCAGTTTCCCTAATGAGATCCAGATCAAACATCACTTCCTCTTGCAGCTTTCCTTAATCTCTCTTTTCACTCCTCCATCTGGGCTTTCATACCACCATTCTATTTGTCCATTTTGTCAGACCATAGTTGCTTAGCAGTATAGATCATTCCCTATTAGTCCCACCAGTATATACCCTGGCATAGAATATGCATTTAATAATGTTTGTGGAATTGGGTTCAATGCTCAAAGAGAAGCTCCCCCAATCTCAGCACCAAGACTGACTAAATGGTAGAGACTGCATTGGCAGCAGAGGACAACCATAATTCCTGTTAAACAGAGAAGGCACACATGCAATGGGAATGACTATATGACACTGCAGGATATGGCCTTAGTTGAAAAGACCACTCACTGGTGCTCTTAGTAAAGAGATCCAAAGATGACTAAGCACAGCTATCAGAAGTACCACTGTCAACAGAGAATATCTACCAGACGAGATTGTTGCTATTCCAATTTTCAGTGACAGTATCACAGCTTGCAATTTGCATTGCAATCAGGACTATTTTAAAGAAAGAGGTGTAACAGCCTATCTAAATATTGCTAAAGCATACATAAATGCCCATTTTTCTTGACTGAGTAATGATAAGTGGTACAATTATTTTAGAATTAGCAGTAATTTTCCAAAGCTTTGTGAGCAGTTCATGAAGTAATAGAATTTCAAATGGTAACTTTTAAATAAATAATCAGTAAAATGGAAAAAAGGAATTATGCCCATATAGAAAGAAGAGCACTTATTTAAAAATAAAATTGTTAAAACATGTCTAATCAACCATTTTGATACCATCTACCAAGTATTGTTATATCAAGCCATCCAACCATGACATATGTAAGCACAACTGAAGTATTATGAAATATCATTTATATTTTAAGAAAATCACTGACAATCAAACTTTGATGCTTTCTAAAGATAGATACTTCATCATTCTGTTTATTTAAAAATAAAAATAGACTGTAATCAAGATGGCGGAGCAACATGGAGATCCTCAGCTTGTCCCCTCCCTGAAATGCAGCTATATTAGCATCAAACCATTTTGCACACCTAGGAAACTGATTTGAGGAAAAACACAACAATCTGTATAAGTTGAGCCACAGAACTTGGAAGGAGAGGTGAACTGGGAGAGAGAAAACCCATGGTGAGTATGGAGCTGTTGTGGGGAGAAAGGAGGTGAGTGTGGCACATCGGGAGAGTGCAGGAAAAATACTCCCCCAAAGGTAGATGGAGAGAGAGAGAGAGAGAGAGAAAACACTTGCAGGAGACTGAACAAGAAATCTGTTCCTCAAAACCACTGGCGGGAAGACAGGAGAGGCTTTCAATACCATCAGGATTCTATAAATAGTGGGACACAGAATCTGAAGTTCCAGAGTGTCTGGCAGTGTTCTGGTAAGGAAGTAAGGAGAAAACCCAGGAGCAGGCAGTAGCGTACAAGGGGTCCGTGTGCCACACAGGGAGAAGCAGTTACCCTACTTGGAGAGCATTTGGTAGAGGCCACATGGCCTCCCCACAGGCAAAGGTCCCAGTGGATTCCAGAGAGCCACCACATTTGATGGAATTTGAGGCAAAGACACCTAAGTGCTGTGAAATCTGGCACTGGCTATGTGTGTTGTGATTTGCCATAATCTCTAAATGTCTGCCACTGCACGACCACAGGAATGTTTTCTGGGGCAAGCCAGCATGGGCCATTTCTCAGCAAGACCCTCCCCCAGAGAGTTGATGTGGGTCCAAGCTGCAGCGTCTCTGAAGTGTGGGGTTTTGAAACACAACCCCATCTAAGATACTCTGGAGCAAGGTGCCACCTGCAGGTGGATGGCTTGGACATGGACAGGGTAGAGGTGGAGAGTGGACAGAGGCCTGAGACAAAGTAAGGGTGCTTGATCACAAGTCAGTAAGAGCACGGAGTTCTTGTGCCAGAGACTAGGAAGCTGGGTGAAGCCATTTCCACCTCTTCCATGCATATGCATGCACACACTGATCCACCTGGCCAGTAAGGTAAGCAACACCACCTAGTGGAGAATGGATCCATTACACCAAGTCCCTCCCAACTGTGCCCTCCAAGTGTATCACCTAGAAGACCAGCAGAAATCCCTCCCCTGCTTAGTGTACAGACTATAAAGTACTTCATAGTTTCAGTTCTGGGGTAAACTGGATGTAAGTTCATTCAGGTTTCATTCTGTTTGTTGGTTCATTTATTAGTTCATTTTCTTCCTTCTGTTTTTGTTTAAATTGGGTTTTTAGGGGTGCCTGGGTGGCTCATTTGGCTGAGCGTCTGACTTCAGCTCAGGTCACGATCCCACATTTCATGGGTTCGAGACCTGTGTCAGGCTCTGTGCTGACAGCTCAGAGCCTGGAGCCTGTTTCAGATTCTGTGTCTCCTTCTCTCTCTGACCCTCCCCCATTCATGCTCTGTCTCTCTCTGTCTCAAAAATAAATAAACATTAAAAAAATAAATAAATAAAAAATAAATTGGGTTTTTATTTTCTTTTCCTTTTCTTGGATACAGAAAGAGAAATATTTTTTAATTACTTTTTTCATTTTTTACTTTATTTTCTATTTTTTTAACTTTATTCTATTTCATTTTATTCTATTTTACTGTACATTTTTTTTTAATTTTTAAATTTTTTCTTACCTTTTTTTTCTTTTTCTTTCACTTTTTTCTCTATTCTATCAAGCTTCTTTCAACAAACAGACCAAAACACACCTAGGATTTAGCTTCCTTTATTTGAGTTTTTGTTTTGTCTTTAATTTTTTAATTTTAACTTTTTATTTTATTAATTTCTTTCTTCCTCCAAAATGACAAAATGAAGGAATTCACCCCAAAAGAAAGAACAGGAAGAAATGAGAGCCAGGGGCTTAATTAACACAGATATAAGGAAGATGTCTGAACTGGAATTTACAACCATGATAAGAATACCAGCTTGGGTTGAAAAAAAACATAGAATCCCTTTCTGGGGAGACAAAAGAAGTAAAATCTAGTCAGGACTAAATTAAAAATGGTTGGATGAATAGATGACATGACAGAAAGGGTAGATGAAGCAAAGCAGCAAATAAGTGATACAGAAGACAAAATTATGGAGAATAATGAAGCAGAAAAAAAGAGGGAAACAAAAGCAAAAGGGTATGACATAAGACTAAGAGAACTCAGTGACTTATTAAAAAGGATCCAAATTATAGGAGTCCCAGAAGATGAAGAGAGAAAAAAGGGGGCAGAGGTTTATGTGAGCAAATTATAGCAGAAAATTTTCCTAATCTAGGGAAGAATACAAATATCAAAGCCCAAGAATCATACAGAACTCCCATTAGAGTCAACAAAAACTGACCATCACCAAGGCATATCATAGTCACATTCACAAAATACACAGACAAGGAAAGAATTATGAAAACAGAAAGAGAAAAAAAGTCCCTAACCTAGAAGAGAAGACAGATCAGGTTTGCAGCAGACCTATCCACAGTAACTTGGCAGGTCAGAAAGGAGTGGCAGGACATATTCAACATGCTGAATCACAAAAATATGCAGCCAAGAATTCTTTATCCAGGAAGACTGTCATTCAAGATAGAAGGAGAGATAAAGAGTTTCCCAGAAAAACAAAATCTAAAAGAGTTCATGACCACTAAACTAACCCTACAAGAAATTTTAAGGGGGACTCTCTGATGGGAGAAAAGATGAAACAAAACAAAACAAAACAAAACAAAACAAAACAAAAAAAACAAAAGGTCAAAAGGACTAGAAAGGACAAGACAACACCAACAATACAGGCAACACAATGGCACAAAATTCATATCTTTCAGTATTCACTTTAAATGTCAGTGCACTAAACACTCCAATCAAAACACATAAGGTATCAGAAAGGATAAGAAAACAAGACCCATATATAGGCTACTTACAAAAGACTCACTTTAGACCTAAAGATACCTTCAGATTGAAAGTAAGGGGATGGAGAACCATCTATCATGCTAATGGTTGTCAAAAGAAAGCTGGAGTAGCAATACTTATATCATACAAACTGAATTTTAAAATAAAGATGGTAACAAGAAATGAAGGGTGTTTTATCACAATTAAGGGGTCTATCCACCAAGATCTAACAATTGTTAATATTTATGCCCCCAATGTGATAGCACCCAAATATAAAAATCAATTAATCACAAACATGAAGAAACTCATTGATAATAATACCATAATAGTAGGGGACCTCAAACCCCACTTACAACAATGGACAGATCATCTAAACAGAAAATCAATAAGGAAAAAATGGCTTTGAATGACACACTGGACCAGATGGACCTAACAGATATATTCAGAACATTTCATTCTAAAGCAGAAAAATACACATTCTTCTCAAGTGCACATGGAACATTCTCCAGAATAGATCACATACTGAGACACAAATAAGTCCTCAACAAGTACAAAAAGATCTAGATCATAACTTGCATATTTTCAGACCACAACACTATGAAACTCAACATCAACCACAAGAAAAAATTTGGAAAGACCATGAATACTTGGAGATTAAAGAACACCCTACTAAAGAATGAATGATTTAACCACGAAATTAAAGAAGAAATTAAAAAGTACATGGGAGCCAATGAAATGAAAACACGACAGCCCAAAACCTCTGGGATGCAGCAAAGATAGTCATAAGAGGGAAGTATATAGCAATCCAGGCCTTCCTAAAGAAGGAAGAAAGGTCTCAGATACACAACCTAACCTTACACCTAAAAGACCTGGAAAAAGAACAGCAAAGAAAGCCCAAAACCAGAAGAAAAAGGGAAATAATAAAGATTAGAGCAGAATCAATAATATCAAACTCAAAAAACCAGTAGAACGGATCAATGAAAGCGGGAGCCGATTCCTCGAAAGAATTAACAAAATTGATAAATCCCTAGCCAGATTGATCAAAAAGAAAAAGGAAAGCACCCAAATAAATAAAATCACAAATGAAAGGGGAGAGATCACAACTAACACTGCAGAAATACAAACAATAAGAGAAATTTATGAGCAATTATATGCCAACAAATTGGGCAATCTGGAAGAAACAGAAAAATTCCTAGAAACATATGAACTACCAAAACTGAAAAAGGAAGAAATAGAAAGTTTGAACAGATCCATAACCAGTAAAGAAACTGAATCAGTAATCAAAAGTCTCCAAACAAACAAGAGTCCAGAGCCAGGTGGCTTTCCAGGGGAATTCTACAAAACATTAAAGAAGAGTTAACACTTATACTTTTGAAGCTGTTCCAAAAAATAGAAATGGAAGGAAAACTTCCAAATTCATTCTACAAGGCCAGCATTACCTTGATTCCAAAAACAGACAAAGACCTCACTAAAAAAGAGAGCTAAAGACCAATTTCCCTGATGAACATGGATGCAAAAATTCTCAACAAGATACTAGCCAACCAGATCCAATAATACATTAAAAGAATTATTCACCACGATCAAGTGGGATTTATTCCTGGGATCCAGTGCTGGTTCAATATCCACAAATCAATCAACGTGATTAATTGATAAGAGAAAGGATAAGAACCATATGGTACTCTCAATAGACACTGAAAAAGCACTTGACAAAATACAGCATCCTTTCTTTATGAAAACCTCAAAAAGGTAGGAATAGAAGGATCATACTTCAAGATCATGAAGGCCATATATGAAAGACCCACCATTAATATGCTCCCTGGGGAAAAACTGAGATCTTTCCCCCTAAGATCAGGAACATGACAAGAATGTCCACTCTCACCACTGTTATTCAACTAGTGTTAGAAGTCCTAGCCTCAGCTATCAGACAACAAAAAGAAATAAAAGGCATCCAAATAGGCAGGGAGGAAATCAAATTTTCACTCTTTGCAAATGACCTGAAACTCTATGTGGAAAACCCAAAAGACACCACCAAAAAACTGCTAGAACTGATCTATGAATTCAGCAAAGTCGCAGGATATAAAATCAATGTACAGAAATCAGATGCATTTCTATACACCAATCATGAAGCGGTAGAAAGAGAAATCAAGGAATCGATCCCATTTCCAATTATACCAAAACCATAAAATACCTAGGAATAAACCTAACCAAAGAGATGGAAAATCTACACACTTAAAACTATAGAAAGCTGATGAAAGAAATTGAAGAAGATAGAAAACAATAGAAAACCATTCCATGCTCATGGATTGAAAGAACAAATATTGTTAAAATGTCGATACTACCCAAAGCAATCTACATATTCAATGCAATCTCTATCAAAACAACATCAGCATTCTTCACAGAGCTAAAACAAACAATCCTAAAATTTGTATGGAACCAGAAAAGACCCCAAATAGCCAAAGCAATCCTGAAAAAGTAAAACAAAGCTGGAGGCATCACAATTCTGGACTTCAAACTGTATTACAAAGCTGTAATCATCAAGAGAGTAGGGTAGTGGCACAAAAACAGATACATAGATCAGTGGAACAGAATAGAGAACCCAGAAATGGACCACAAACGTATGGCCAACTAATCTTTGACAAAGCAGGAAGGAATATCCAATAGAAAAAAGACAGTTCCTCAGCAAAGGGTATTGGGAAAACTGGACAGTGACAAGCAGAAGAATGAACCTGGACCACTTTCTTACACCATACACAAAAATAAACTCAAAATGGATGAAATATCTAAATGTAATACAGGAAGCCATCAAAATCCAATAGAAAACAGGCAACAACCTTTTTGACCTCGGCACAGCAACTTCTTACTTGACATGTCTCCAGAGTCAAGAGAAACAAAAACAAAAATGAACTACTGGGACCTGGTCAAGATAAAAAACTTCTGTATGGCAAAAGAAACAATCAGCAAAACTTAAAGGCAACTGACATTCCATTGGGAAGAAGATATTTGCAAATGACATATCATATAAAGGGTTAGTATCCAAAATATGTAAAGAAATTATCAAACTCAACACCAAAAAACCAAATAATCCAGTGAAGAAATGGGCAAAAGACATGAAAAGACACTTTTCCAAAGAAGACATCCAGATGGCTAACAGATATGTGAAAAACTGCTCAACATCACTCATCATCAGGGAAATTAACAACTCAGGCAAGAGATATTGGTGAGGATGGAGAGAAAGAGGAACCCTTTTGCACTGATAGTGGGAATACAAACTGGTACAGCCACTCTGGAAAACAGTATGGAGGTTTCTCAAAAAAATTAGAAATAGAAACTAACCTATGACCCAGCAATTGCACTACTAGGTATTTATCCAAAGAATACAGGAGTGCTGTTTCAAAGCAGCATGTGCACCCCAATGTTTATAGCAGCACTACCAACAATAGACAAATTATGGAAAGATCCCAAATGTCCATTGACAGATGAATGGATAAAGAAGATGTGGTATATATATACACAATGGAATATTACCTGGCAATCAAAAAGAATGAAATCTTGCCATTTGCAGCAATGCAGATGGAACTAGAGAGTATTATGCTAAGCGAAATAAGTCAGAGAAAGACAAATATCTTATGATTTCACTCATATGTGGAATTTAAGATACAAAACAGATGAACATAAGGAAGGGAAGCAAAAATAATATAAAAACAGTGAGGGAGACAAACCATAACAGACTCTTAAATACAGAGAACCAACTGAGGGTTGCCAGAGGGGTATTGCATGGGGGGATGGGCTAAATGAGCAAGGGGCATTAAGGACACTTGTTGGGATGAGCACTGGATGTTATAACTAAGGGATGAATCATCAAATTCTATTCCCGAAATCATTATTCCACCATACGTTAACTAACTTGGATTTAAATAATAAATAAATAAATAAATAAATAAATAAATAAATAAATAAATAAATATTAATTAAAAATAAAATAAGAACAGGAGTACCTGGTTGGCCCAGTTTTTAAGCATCTGACTCTTGATTTCAGCACAGGTCACAATCTCATGTTTGTAGGATCGAGCCTTGCATCAGGCTTTGTGCAGACAATGTGAAGCCTGCTGGGAATTCTGTCTCTCTCTCTCTGCCCCTCCCCTGTTCACAAACACATGCTCTTTCTCTCTCTCAAAAAATAAATAATAAATACACTTTAAAATAAATAAAAATAAAAGTAAATCAAAAATAGTGAGGAGAAAGAATAAACAGTGGCAGAAACCATCTGGATTTTGCATGACTTCATCCCTGCCAAAGTTAATGGCTTTCTGCTGATTACCTGGTTACTAATTACCCTTTTTCTTGCCTCAGCTTTAGACCATGCCCCTGAAGCAGCTCTTGCTTACTTGTATACCCAAAAGCTATTTCCCTTTCCTCTTTGCTGATAGATTGTTCAGGTAGCACTGACTTCAGAGCACACTAGCCCCTCCTGAGCCCTGCTGGAAATCTTGGTTTAGTTAGTCTTACTCAATATTTCTCAGCCTTCGTTCCCTCATTGCCCACCCACAGAACCTTCTATAGACATTTTTTTCCTCAAATATTCCCCAACTCCCTCCACATGAAATGTTAATACCACAGATCTACTGTACACCTATTTATATACTGTGGCCTTTGCAGACAACAAACCATTGTAACATATAAGATTTTTTTTTTGTCCCTGTGGTAGGCAGAATAATGGTTCCCCAAATATTTCCATGCCCTAATCTCTGGAACTTGTGGATATGTTAGGTTATATGCCAAAAGGGAATTAAGGCTGCAGATGGAATCGAGATTGCTGTTTTGCTGAAATTTAGTTGGGGAGATTATCTTGGATTATCTTGGTGCCTCCAATGCAATCACAGAGTCCTTAAATGGGGAAAAGGGAAGCAGAAGATCAGAAAAGAGAAAGAGGGGATCATAAAAAAGACTCGGCTGGTCATTGCTGGCTTTGAAGATGGACAGAGGGAGCCATGAACCAAGGAATGCAGGTAGTCTCTAGAAGGAGGAAAAGGCAAGAAAATTGATTCTTTCCTAGAGCCTCCAGAAGGAACACAGCCCTGTGCACACCTTAATTATAGCTCAGTGAGACAGGTTTTAAGCTCCTGACCTCCCGAACTGTAAGATAGGTCTGTGTTATTTTTAAGTCACTAAGTTTGTGGTGATTTGTAATAGCACAGAAAACAAAACCCCTCCACAACCCACACTAATTTTTGTCCCAATTGTGGCAATTCTGCCACCACTGAAAACGCATGATCTAATTCTATCATTGTATTTCTATTTTCCTACTTAAGTACTGAATTGTAAAGAAGCATGTGACAGAATTCTGGTCAAAAAGGCATGATAGGAATTCTTCTGGAGGTTTCTGGGAAAGATTTTTTTTGCTCTTGAAAAAGAAATAGAAGGAAATATCCATAATTTCCCTTTGTTTCTCTATAGATGTTGCCATTTACATGAAATACCTTGATCTGTTACAATGAGACAATGAGGACAGAAGGAAGAAGAGAAAGCCCATATGCTAAGGATAGTGGAGCACAAAAATGGAAGAAGCTAAATCCTCGCTACTTTCATTGGGCATTGACATAACAAACCCTGGAATTGACCTACCTCCTGCCTTCTTGTTAGGTAGAAAGACTAATGCACTTATTATTTAAGCCAACTTTGGATTTGGTCCAAGGCTTGCTATCCAAAGCAGCCTTTCTTCCTTTTACCAGAAATGAACTCAGTATGTAAAACAAAATACTCACCAGTAGGTATCCTCTCATTAGCTGAAATTTAATATGGTCAACAGAAATATTTGAAGTAAAGTATCACTTCAGTCTGAGAGCTAAGAATAAAATGCTAATTACAGACATTGAAAGACACTTAAAAAATCCCTTGAACAGCACAGAAGGTCCTTTTTGAGCTGGCCTTTACCCATATTCCCAGCCTATTCTCTCTTGTTTACCCATCTCTCCAGCCCCCATCCTGAATTCCTGAAGCCCAGTCACACTGAACAACTTGCCAGACAAATACATGCCTCTCAATCCCTGTGCAACTGAATGGTCCCTAGAGCCCTTCTTACCTGGCTAATACTTTCCCATTCTTCATAATTCAACTTATATTGGCTTTATGGAACCAATCCTGCCATCACTCCTGCCCAGACAGAATTAATCATTCACAATCTTACTTTATCTATGTTCCCACAGAGTCCCAGGCACATCTTCATCTGCACTTTTCAAACTGTTAGAACTGCTGTGATTGCATGAACCAACATCTGACTGTCCCCTTGCTAACCTGGGCTCCGAAGACAAAAAAAACCACAGCATTCGTATGCAACACCTGCCTCTAGTACTGTGCCTGGCACAGAATGGGAGGGAGGAGGGAAAAGGAAAGAGGGTGGGAAGATGAATATGAATGAGAAAGCATGAGTCTACAGCTTGGATGAGACATGAGAAATGAAATGTTACAGAGAGGGAAGGAGGAAAACCATAGAGACTCTTAAAAACTGAGAATAAGGGGAAGGAGGGAGGGAGGGGAAAGTGGGTGATGGGCATTGAGGAGGGCACCTGTTGGGATGAGCACTGGGTGTTGTATGCAAACCAATTTAACAATAAATTTCATAGTAAAACTAATTTTTTAACCATATAATTAAAAAAGAAAAAAGAAAAAGAAATGAAGATACCATTTGGGGAGTCATCCACACACAGATGATAGCTGAAAGTGAAAGCTTGGACAAGACTGCCAAGAAGAGATCCCTCAGAAACATTTACCATTAGGGTAGGGAGTGTCAGGTAAAGGTGTCAGGAGGGAGTTCTGCATGCTGTTAAAGGAGCCAGTTTCCAGAAGAAGGGATTGGCATTGGTAGGTGATACAGAGGGCTCAAGAAGGAAAGGAGCTGAGTAAAGGCCTTGGACTTGGCCTCTGAGAGATAATCTTCAGCAAAGTAATTTCACTAGAATGAGTAGAGAAGAGGACAAATGGCAGGAAATTATAGGGAGAGTAGGGGGCACCTGGGTGGCTCAGTCAGTTAAGCCTCTGACTCTTAACTCAGCTCAGGTCATGATCTCATGGTTCGTTCATGAGTTCCAGACCCATATCAGGCTCTGCACTGATAGCATGGAGCCTGCTTGGGATTCTCTGTCTCCCTCTCTCTCTGCCCTTCCCCTTCCCTTCCCCTGCTCCTCAAAAATAAATAAATAAACTTTAAAGTGAGAGTAAACATTGACTTGGTGTGCCCATGGTAAGCACACAGTGTGTGTGCAAGTGCTTCACCAGAAAAGGAAGAGAAAAAAAAAATGACTCTTTGCCCTTTTTTGATCAATACTTATACAGGCTGACAGGCCTGAGAACATTTTTATTTAATTAAAAAAAAATACTAATGCCTTTATACATTTTGGTCCATTCAGGAATAGGCCCTTTAAGGATTTTATCAAATGAGCCATCAGGTACCTATCCTGCCTATCCTGTCTACACAAAGGAGAAAATAAAATGCAGTCCTCTCTCTAAATTGGGCTGGCTTGGCAGCCTGGGTATTAGCTACATGGTCTGGTTTCAAGGGTGGGACCCTTGCTCCAGGAGAAAGGGCACTAGACAGGAGACAGAACACCTGAGTCCCAGTACTAAATTTTCCACTAACTCACACTATGGCTTTTACTAAGTCATTCATCTCTCTGGCCCTCAGTTTCTCCCTTTTGAATCTGCTGTGGTTCTCTGATCCCTCTCATTGGTACCAGGAAATAATTCAACCCTTCTATGGATATTTACCTATTAGTTCAATGTGCAAAGCATTAAGCTAAGAGGCTAATTCTTCTAATGGGAAATTCTGATCCCTATTATCACATAAATCCCTCCTGGGAAAGGTAACAATCTGAGCTGTTATTATCATTAACACTAATGTGGAAATGTTTCCTTGATTATAATAATAATGGCAAACATTTATTAAGAGCTTACTGCATGCTAGACCCTAAGTTTAAAAAATTTTACATGGATTACCTTTTTTAATAATCACAAAAACCATAGGTTTTTGTTATTCTCAGTTTACAGATAAGGCAAGTGAGTCTTAAAGAAGTCACTTTCCTAATGTCATCACATAGTGGTATCACTGAGCAAATGCCAGACCAATGGACACAAAGCCTGTTGTATTAGTCAAGGTTCTTCAGACAAACAGAATCAATAGGATTTGTAGATAGGTAGGTAAGTAAGCAAGCAGGCAGGCAGGTAGCTAGATAGAGATTTATTTTAAGGAACTGACTTATGCAGTTATGGAAGCCAGCAAGTCCAAATTCTACAGGGTGGGCCAGCAGGCTGGCCACAGAAAAGCTGCCAACGGTGCAATTCAAGTCTGAAGACTACTGCAGAACTCCCTCTAGCTTGGGGGAAGCCCATCTTTTGTTCTATTCAGGCCCTCAACTGATTGGATGAGGTCTACCCACATTAGGGAAAGCTATCCGCTTTACCCAAAATCCACTGATTTAAATGTTAATCCCATCCAAAACTCCCCTTTAGAAACATCCAGAGTAATGTTTGACCATATATCTGGGCACCATGGCCTAGCCAAGGTGACAGATAAAATTGGCCATTATATCTGTGCATTTACTAAAGTGAGTTATTCAATAATGTTTTTAAAAATACTAGTTTAGTCTAAAACATTTCCTTTTGTTTTTCTCACTTTAGTTAATAACAATTATCCACATAATTGTTAGAAGTTTGAAAGTTATCTCTGAATCTTTCTTCTCTCACTCTGTACATTCAATTGTTTGTAAAAACCTACTGATTCTACTTCCTAACAGGACTCCTATTTGTCACCTCACCTCCCTCCTTGCTACCACAACCTTATTTAAAGCCTTTTCACTTGTTGCCTGGACTATTACAATAACCTACTAACTCATCTTGCTGCCTACAGATGGATTGTGTCTCCCTGTCCATCTTTCAACCTGCTGTCAGAGGGGCCTCCCTAAAACACAAATCTCGCCATGTTGCTGCCCTGTTTTAAATCCTTCAATGGCACTATCTCCTTGGTTTGGTAAACAACTCTCTTACAATCTGTTCTAATTTATTTTCCAGGCTCATCTCCCGTCATCCACCCATAAACCCCCATATTCCTTACACCCTGCTTTGCAAAAGCATTTGCACTTCATTAAAATTGCCAAATTCTTCCCTGGTTCTACACTTTTGCAAATGCTCTTTCCCTCTGCTTCAAATGCCAGCCCCTTTTATCCCCAAATCAGTTCAAATATCATCATTCCATGAAAGAGTTTCCTGAGATCTACGGGCAAAATAAAGTACTTTCATACATGCCCTCCCAGAGCCTCAATACACACTTTGCCAACCACTGAAAGTAACTCCTCCTCTAGAATATAAATCCCTAGAAGACAGTGTTGTGTTCTGTTGGTAACCTCCACACCTGACAACACAGTACCTGGATATATGAGACTATTATAAAAGTAATGGGAGTCCTTAGTAGAAATATCACCTTCTGCAGATCACATTTGTGGTAACCTCACCTCTTAGCAAAAAAAAAAAAAAAAAAAAGCCTATAATCTCATAATGTAATACAGAGCTTAAAAATCATTGAAGGTATCTAGATACAGCAAGTAGCCCTTTTTTCCTTGGAAAGGATTATATTTTTTATCTTTCAGGAGTTAATTAAAAAAAAATGTTTCCCAACCTCCAAGGAGAGTCACTATCCAAGAAAGAAATGATTCCCAGAACAATGAAAATGTACAGAGCTAGTACTGGCTGCACTTGCAAAGACAAGGATCATCAGACAAAACAGGTTAGGGGGTAGATTCTTTTAAAGAAATAGGCTGAACTGTGGTCTTCTTGCTGTCTCCAACAACTATGCACTGGAGCACTTGAGCTGTGGGAGTAGACTGGGGAGCTTAGGTATACTCTAGACCATGTTACTTATAATAACACATGAAACCACCAGTCACCTTCAATATAGAGGAGATAGCTTTATAGTTCTCTGTAAACACAAAGCCACTGATAATCTGGGGACATGAAGTTGTTGTAATAAGCCTTAGATTCTGTAAGTCATTAAAATAAAAAAATGACATAGTTGTGTCACAGCTACAGAAAGGATGAGAAGGTAATTATTGAGGAAAACAGTGATTGCAGGCCCTAATCACCATGGCCAATTCTGAAGACATTCAGTGTTTTTGTTCCATCACTAACACCCACCCATCCTGGTCCCTGTTTCGGAATCACTGTTACTGAAGGCTAGTGAAGGAAACACCACAGTTCCAGTGACAATGACATTCAGACTACTGAATGTTTCAAAGTAAGAACAGAATAACAAGTCTTTATTACAACAAACATGGAAAAGGTATAAGATAAAACAATGCATACCAGGAATGTTGGGAAATCAGAAACACAAATCCCATTGATGGACCAGGTTCTTCTTGATCATAAAAATGAAGTGAGGAAAAAACAACAGTATGTATGCCAGAGGAAGCAAAGTAAACTTTATTTTTATAAGTGAGAATTCCAACACAATCTTGTATGTTTATCAATGGAAATCTTTAACTCTATGAAACACATATTGCTTGAAATGTTAATGTCTGCCCCCTGGTCTCCATCTACACGTATGTCTTCTTGCTTCAGTACCCAGCCCAACGCATCCCCTCCATAAGACCCTCCCGTAACATTCCTGATTGGAAACAGCCACCTCATCCTCTGCACTTACACAGCTCATGACCTGTATCTCTCTCCAGAAAACATTTTTCTCTCATCTTGGCTCTAAGTTCTTGGAATCTTACCTCATATCACATCCATCTCTGTGTCCCTCCTCAGTGCCTGTCCCAGTGCCTTACCCACAGCCAGTGCCCAGTACATCTTATCCAATGCGACCAAGGGACATCTCCTGTTGTAGCATACATAAAAGATACTGGGGTTTCTTGTTCCACCTTCATTAATCAAGTCCTACCTCCAGATTTTTGTTTACAAGCAAGGGAGAGAAAAGCTGAACTCACAAGTTCATGCTGCTCAGATCAAGGTCCAAAGCATATGGTGGCCCACATAGAGGGCTCTATACCAAAAGCCAGGGAGAAACAAGGTTTCTCCAAGGAAAATATAAATAGGGAAAAGGGGAAAAAACACCATGAATTAAGGGCAGGTACTATAGCCATCCCAAGCCAGGAACACCTACCTCTGCTGGTGCTTTATTAACCACTCCAGGATGTCAAAGCTGGGGCATAGGGAGAAAAAGTACAGAAGGGCAGCAGAGAAGAAGCCAACCACAGCCCCACCACCTTCTCTACTGCAGGGGTCTAGCCTAAAGCAGTTCCAAGCTTTTGGAGGGGAGAAACTTTCAGTTTGGCTGAATTTCAGAGTTTTATTCCATTGGAATGGACATTTCAATAACTGAAATGAGACTTTTCATATATTTAGTAGTGACTACAGAACTAAGAGTATGAGGCCAAGATACCCTCCAAAGGGTAGTGCAGGGGGAACTAGACCATCACATCTAAAGAACTAGTAGGAAGAAGAAAAATAAGGGAGTTGATAAAAATAAAGAAGTTGCGATTTTAAAACAAGTGCATAATGGATCATATTTAATATGCCAATTATATTTACATGTTTTAAGTCAGATCTCAATAATAGGGCTTTCCCAGAGTGCCTTTCTCTCCTCAAGACTTCTAGAACACAAAAGGCTTCCATACTTCTAGACAGTTCCACAGAAAATTCCATTTTTTTAAGGAAGAAACTAAAAAGTCATTGATTTATAAACCATAAAAAGAACTAAAATATCTTCTTTGAAAATAGGGGATTGAGCCATGTTTATAATAGCCGGACAAAATGTTCTAGTTCTTTCCTTCTGACCTGAGCTCCTCTGATTTCTGTCTAATTAGTTGGTGTTCACAACTGGCCCATAGCTAAGAGGCACTATTAGGGCAGCTCTCTGGCTGTTATATGATTTGTGCTATTTTCACAGATTGTAATACATTAGTGATAGTGGTGGGCAGTCTATATCTTGCCACAGACAACTTCTGGGTAGGTAGACATGACTCCCATCAATGAGCATGGCACCCCCAGGTTAAACCTTTAGTTCCCAATATAATAGAGCCAAGAGAGGCAGGACAAAATGCAGATCTTTTTTCTAAGTAGAGGAGAACACCTCAACAGAAGCCTTTTCTTGTCCTTGAAGCTGTTTTGTTTGTTTTCATTTAGATGGAGGCCAAACCTATTATTGACAAATATTATGATTCATGGTTACATTTAAGTCCTATTTTTCAGGGAAATTTTAGCTACTGTAATTTAATTTAACATTTGTTGATAGAGTTTTATCATGCCCCAGGCACTGATGAATCAGACCAGGTTGCTGATTCCCCTGAGAAGGTCACAGTCTAGGTGGGAGGCAAAGATGTCAACAGACTGGCACCACACAGTGTGTGCAGCAAACATCTGTGTGATTCCCTTGCCTGGCAGCCTTTTCTCCTTGTTCTAGGAGAGCACCTCAATTTAGCTTTGAGGAATGACCCCTCTCTCTGGCTTTGACCATATGTTTCAAGTGGAGCTTACCCCACCTTTCTCTCCCCAGCTCCAGATGGGCATGCCACTTATGTCTGGCCAAGGTGAATAGTGCCTCCCCTAGACTACAGTGGTTGCTAGAGTGATGTACTATAACCCAACATGGTGGGGCCAAGCCTGGACCTCTGCTGGAACTAATGGGAGGGAAGTACACCATTTCCACTAGCATTGCCAGAATGGGTTGAATGGTATCCTCCCAGAAGATATGTCCATCTGGAACTTAGGATATGGCCTTATTAGGATTAAGTATCCTTGCATATCTAATTAAGAAAGGAAACTCAAGATGAGATCATTATGGATTAAAGTGAGCCCTATATCCAATGACAAGTGTTATTATAAGAAATAGAAAAGAAGACACAAACACATAGAAAGGCAATGTAACAAGGGAGACAGAGATTACAGTTATGCAGCCACAAGCCAAGGAAAGCCAAGATTTGCTGGCAGCCACCAAAAGCTTGGAGAGCGGCATGGAATGGATTATCCCTCAGAGCCTCCAGAAGGAGCCAACTCTGCCAACACCTTGATTTCCAACTTCTGGATCCACAACTGTAGGAGAATAAATTTCTGTTGTTTTAAGCCATATAGTGTATGGTAATTTGTTAAGGCAGCTCTAGGAAACTAATACAATTGCTAAGCTGGCAGTATGTAAGCCCACAGCTGCTGGTGGCCATCTTCCCACCACGTGGAAGAAACTTGAAGATAAAGCCAACACAAAAGAAAGCAGAGCCCAGAGCTGGAACTCGTTCCTGTTGACTTCATTTTAAAATGTGGAGCTAAGCCTACCTGAAGTCAGATTTACTCCTAGACTTTTTAAGTTTCTGAACCCCAAATTCTCTCATTGGTTTGAGTCTAGACTGAGACAGTGAAATAAATTCTCTCTTCACTAAAGATGTGTACAAAAGGTTGCAATTTCAGAAAAGAGCTGAACTAACACTGCTTAAGGGAATCCAGGAAGGTTTCCCTAAGTATCTTAATGCTGGGTCCTAAAGAATGAAAATAGCTGCAGGAAGACACTGGGGATACAGCATTTCCAGAAAATAGAAGAGAATCCACACAGGGACATTAGAAAATGTTCAGGTCATAAGGTGTGGCATGAAACACAGTGAGTGAGAGGAGAGAGAAGGAAAGGTAAGAAATTAGGCCATTTGAAGATCATTGGCTCTTTGTTCTCCCTGCAGCTTGGCAAGGCAAAGATGGGAGACACAACTACAGAAATCAAAGTCTGCAACCTCAAAAAAGAAATAGCAAGTGGTAGTAAAAAGAACATGAACTTTGGAGTCAGAGAACCCTGGGTTTATATCCTGTGCTACCACTTACTAACTAGGCTATCTTGGGCTATTACATACTTCTCTGAGCCTTGGTTTTCCCATCTATGAAATAGGTATAAATACGCTTTGTGGCATAGTGAAAATTCAATTAAATGACATGTAAAGTAAGCACTCATAAATGTTAGTTCCTTCTCCTTTCAGTGAATTATCTAAGGAGAGTCTTGGATTTGGGGACAATAAGATGGGGTGGAGGCAGTGTGCAAGAGAGGCTCCACTTTCCATTGAAGCTTTATTGAGACTTTGGTAAGCAAATATTCACATTTAATATATATGATGCATGTTGGAATTTGCAAATAAAAAGTCATTAGGTCAAATCATAATTTTGTATACTCTAAATAAAAGATGCACTAAGCCTAATTTTCGAGACCAAATTGTCAAATCACCCATTACTATGACCCTTGACTATGTGGACCCAGGAGTGTTTCCAGAATCACCACTGTATTACAAGAGAATAAAAATGTTCAGAAAACTACATAATGATTAATGAGTCTTAAAATGAATCAGTAATATGAGTAAAAGAGCAACAAGAAATATGAATTAAGAGGAAAATGTTTGAAACTATTAACAAGAACATTCTAAATTTCAGGTTCTTCTAGCACTCAGGAAAAATAGCAATAAAGATCTCTAAATGGATTTTGTTTTTGTTTTTTTAAAGATAATAGCAACCTGAGGGACACTTACCTCTTTGTTCTTTTTCACTTAAGTATTAGTTGAAGTGAAATTTTGTCAGGAAATAATTCACTTGACTTCCCGCCACAGAAATATCCTTTTAAGGGAGCCACAAGGTCATCTGGGACACCCATCCCAATTTCAGTTCTCCAGAACACACCCTGATGCTGGCCAACATGTCTCAAAGGACTTCTGTTTCACTGGCTTAATTCCCTATAGCAGCAAGCCACCTCATTCCCCCCAGGCCTGGGACTTCGACTCTACTGGTACCTAAGCCATTTCACACATATCCCTGCCTTTACCCCCACCACTTTAGTCCAAGCCAACCTCAGGCCTTGCCTGCAATAAATTTCTAATTCATCTTTGGCTTCTGTCTTGCCCTGCAATCCAGTTTCTACACATGATCCCCTTAAAATTTCAATTATACCATGCCATTCTCCAAATCATGCCTTCAAAGGTTTTCCAATGCTTGAGAATAAAATCCACATATCCTGCCATGGTCTCCAAAACCAGTCAACCACACCTTTGACTGATGTTTATTTCATGAGCTGCTACTCTTTTCCTTGCTGGGTTCTAGCTACACCAGCTTCCCAGATATCTCACAAATAAACTATAAATGTGCATTTGCTTCTTTCTTAATAAGACACAATTTATAATTATTACCTTGAATTTATAATTATTAGCTTGTTTACTGGTTTCCTTTTAAGATCAATCTCTTTACTAGAATCTAAGCCCCTTAAAGCCAGAGACCAGATATGTGAATTCCCAGGACCTAGCACAGTCCTTGAAACCTCATATTGGCTCCAACCATTTGTAAAATGAATCATGAATAAACAAGCTCCCCAGGGCCCAAAGTCATGGCTCTAAATACTAGAATTCATATTTAGGACATCTTACAGTCATAAATTATGCCATACACTTACATACCTAGAACACTCAAAGGCAGTTGAAAGAGGAGTAATATATTCAACATATTCTGATGTTGCATCTGCCCTATTTGTCATACCTCACAGAGCTTTGGGCCTTAACTCAACTTTGCCCCACCAGAACCGCTGTCCGGTTCTGGTTCTCAGAATCAAATTTATCAATCTTGGCATCAGACCTGCTGTCATCTACCTAAGCTACTGCTTCTGTTTCCCAACTTAAAACTGGCTTTAACTCTGGCTTCCTAGTTCTCCTTCCTTCCCATGAAATTTCCTGTTGTAGACCTAATCCTGAGCCCCAGACTCCAAGTCTCCCAAATGCCAGCAGATAGGATGTGATGCTGAATCCTGACCTTGGGGAAGGCCCATCCCCTCCCATGTGGACGGCTAGCCTGTCCATATACCTATGTCCTCCAAACTACCTCCTTCCTGATATCCTATCACCAGGATACACTCACCTGACATGTGCTCATTTATCTATTCATTCAACAAGGATTCTCAGAGTATCTTCTAGACCCTGCAACTATAGTACTATACAAAGATAAATAAGGTATACTCTCTACCTCTGAAGGAAGGCAAAGAAGTAATTAAAATACAAAGTGGTATGATATCTATCTGTTAGGTATCTAGAAACTGACCAAGTGTTCATAGTTGCCCACTTCTCACCTTCTACTTTGTCTTGACAAAACATAGGCCAGGCTTCTCTCCTTCCTACATACCCCTGAGCTCTATCTGCCCCCAAATCTGAGCAAGCACTGAAAAACGGAACATGTCCCCTCATTAGCTTCTCCTGGGAATCAGCTGACCACAGCAGGACCCTTTCCCATCAGCCCTCACTGGTCATTTCTCCTTTGCTTACCCAAATTTCCCTTTAAAATTTTCCATTAAGCTTTTGCTTATTCCTCTCTACCCTATAAAAGCAAAGACTTTTTCTACTTTTAAAATAGGGTCATTCTCTATTGCAATAGTCTTTCTTCTGAAGTCTCTCCTTATCTATGTCTGGATTCATTTTTATTCCACAGAATACAGAGAAAAGAACCCAAACTTCATGGGAGGAGGAGAGGGAGACCAGAGAAGACTTCCAGGAAAGAATCTGAGAACATTGTCAGAACAAGGAAACATTAACCAGACCAATGTAAGGAAGGCAGGAATCCCAGGCATGCCACACAGCAGGAAGTTCACATTACTCATCTGGAACCATAATTTCTTGACCCATGTTCTGCATGCCTGAATGGCATTCACCCTACCCACATCTGGTGTTACTCCTGAACATCTGTCCCCAGTGAACGGGCCTGTCTCCTTCCTTTGTCCAGGTCTATCCCTCTTCCTACCTGCACAAACATACACATGTGTGTTTTTTCCTCCAAACACATGTCCCTTCCCTCCCAGCATGCTATGGAAACCTGAAGAATACTGAAGGGATCTAGTTATTGATATAACAGACTCAGGCCCGTTCTCATCATTTTCATGGACCCCCAGTCCCAAGCATTTCACACTGTTTTTGGCTTAGGCTGAGTTCCCAGAGCCTAGAGATAGGAGACTAAAAGGACATGAGAAATGTAAAGACAGTAATCTTGACTAGAAGTCCTACAAAGGCAGGAACCAGGTCTGACTGGTCCAGGGCCATATCCCTAACCTCCTAGAACAGGGCCCACACACATAGTAGATGCTCAAGTATTTATTGAATAAATTGCCAGATCAGCTTACATAAATAGTTCCATCTAACGTAGGATTCCTTCTGGCAATAGCATCACGCATCATTTTGAAACAGAACACAGTGGTTGCCCTTCAAGATATCAAACACAAAAGGCTGGCAATGTACTCTGTACATCCCATTTTCCCTTAATAGTCCATTATGCGCATGCCAGCCATGATACATGATGCAAATGTGGCCCCAGAGTCACATGGCCCTGAGTACCACAGTCTTGGAAGTGTATCTGAACTGCTACAAGAGGCTTTTTTTTTCCTCTCTCAATGCCACAATGCCAGAAGATATGTTTAAATCATTACTTAAAATTCTTTTCCTGACCAAGCCTCTTCCCAGAGCTGTTAACAAGAAACAAAATGTGCTGACTTGAGTTTTACTTTCTCTCTTTTCCCCTGCCTTCCCCTTGTGGGGCCCCCAGTGAGTCATGAAATGGCTCTGGTCAGGTAACATTGAAAGAGCGAAGAAAGAAGCCCAGTATCTGTCAACCATGCAGATGTTAGAGAACAAAGACTGTGCAGCACAGTTTTGCCAAGGGACACAACCCCTGAAATAATTGGCACCTATTTCAATAAACTATTCATTTCATAGCCTTCTGATTGTACTATTCTTGAGCCATTTATTTTCAAGGAAACCATAATTATTGCTTAGTTGATAAGTTATAAAGTAAACTGGGAAAACACACTCCTAATTCTCAGGCTAACTCTTTCAGGCCTTCAAAAATGACATAAATAGATTCTGATGTTGTTTCATATCTGCAGAAGGGTGTTTTTATATTATGTTCTTCTATCGACACAGTAAAGTGCAAATTGCATCTTAAAGCTCCCATCTAGTGCTGGAGTTTCCAAGCAGAATGGCTTTAATGAGAAAATGACTTTGGAAAAGGAAACAAAAGAATGTGATTTTGTTAGGGCTAGGCAAAGGAGGAGAAGCACACTCTTGCCATGACTTGGGCATTCAGTTTTGAGCCATGTAGAGACCAGCTGGCAAGGACAAGGGGAAACAAGGCTAGCTAACCTGATTACAGAAGCTGATGCCTCAGGAGAAACTTGAGTAGCCCAAAGCCCAGTATCCATCCAAAGGACCAGGTCAAATGTGGGCTCAATTCAGAAAGAACTCCGTAAATTCAGCAGGTATCGTTGGTGTTATGAATTGAATTGTGTCTCCCAATTTTCATTTATTTTCATTGCAGTTGTAATTAAGTAAGGGTCATTGCAAATGTGGTTAAGATGAGATCATAATCATATGAGGTCACCCAGTATGAAGTCATATTGGATTAGGGTGGGCCCCTAATCCTATACAACTGGTGTCCTTATAGAAAGGGGAAATTTGGACACACACACACACACACACACACACACACACACACACAGAATGTATGCCATATGAAGATGCAAGCAAAGATCAGAATGATATGCCAACATGCTAAGGAACAGTAAGGATTGCTAGCAAACCATCAGAAGCTAGGGGAGAGGGATGGACCAAATACTCCTTTCCGATACTCTAAAGGAAGCACCCCTGCAGATACCTTGATCTAGGACTTCTAGCCTCCAGACCAGAAGACAATAGATTGATGTTGTTTAAGCCACCCAGTCTGTTATACTTTGCTGCAGTAGCTCCAGAAAACTAATATAATCGGTGATGAGAGTTAGGTAGCAGGAAAAAATAACTCAAAAGAGGGACCACACTGTTGATATGACAGATTCTGGCCCTTTTCAATAATTTGCCTGGGAGTCTCTGAAAAAGAACCTTAAACCATCATTTGAGGCTAAGTTCCCTTATTCTAGTGATGTGACACTAAAAGGATGTGAGAAATGTAAAAATAACAAGCTAGAGAGGGTCAGGACCCCAGCACATAGCAGGGGCCCACTCCATAGGCAGGGCTATCCTCAATGGCTTTGTGCAGAATCAGACCTCAGCAGCTGGGCGAGACTACAGGCAGGACTGAACACCTCCAACCAGTCATATGAAAGAGTTGACAAGGAGTTGGCAGTGTGTCATGACCCAAACCTCAGAGTCCAGAGTCTGGGGCAGAGCCCCAGTCCCAAGGATCCAGAGCATGAATCAAGGATAGGACAACACTATAAGTTTGCAGTGACCTAGAGACAGGCTCAGGGCTCACCCCAGGACCACCACCAGTGTCCATCATGGCCAAAACATTATAAAGCCTGTATGCTTGTGGGCTGAGGCTGAGGACAAACTGTTGGCCCTTCGGTTCAGACTCAGGAACTGAACAAAAATGAAAACACTACCAAAGGCATAGGTGATGCTGGGTAGGAGAGATCAGGGAGAAGAAGAGCTAACAGGAGAAGGCAAGTCATCAATGGATACATCTAAGTAATCATCAGTAGATCAAGAAATAAAAATTGTCAAAAACTATATGCATTTTATACATATTAAACATCTCACAAATACACACAACATTCATTACAAAGTTGGTATCATAGTCTACATTCAATTTTTTGTGCTGCCTCTTTCATGGGAAACTATGCTTCTGTTGAAGTTATCTAACTTCATTTCACTTCACATCACGTGGCGTCCTAACTTTCTTGGAGCTTGGGGTCCACAGACTGCCACCCTCTGCTATATTACACAAGGTCTTTTTGTTACATGAACTGCAGGACACCCTCTTTTTGGCCCTGTGTTCTTGGGCAATGCCTGTAAATGATGCCTCTGTGAAGGCAATGATCACATCCATTTGTAATTGTTTGTTTGCTTGTCTGAATCCTCTGATACACAGTGCCCAGCATGGAAGCAGAAGCCATGATTCATCTCTGTATCCTGAAAGCTTAGCGCAAGTGTGACCTGACACAGGGTGTGTGCATAATAAATGCAGGCTGAAGAGACTAATGTGTAGGTTGAAAAAGGAAGAGGAATGAGCAGTGTTCCAATGCTGGTATTTAATTAATTCATGCATTCAACTAGTGCCAACACTATTGTAGGTAACATATTAGGCCAAAAAATAATAGTAAGATTGGTCACTGCCAGGAGGTACAAAGCAAGATTCAAGAATAAGGAGTACTGGTTGCCTTTAATTGAACACTTATTTGGACCTCACTGTGCCTTAGTATTTGTTCATTGAGCAAAAAGGACACAGGCTCAGGGCAATAAGACCACTCCCAGGTCACCTACTGTTGATAATGAGTTCCTAACACAATACAAGCTGACAGTTATTGAGCATTTACCATGTGCCACACGTTGTTATGATCTCATTCACATCTTGTACAGTTGTTAAACCCATTCCACAGATGAAAAATTGGGGCACAACAAGATTAAGTTACCCAAGGTCTCACAGCTAAGATGTGAAAAATATGGAACTCAAACCAAGAGTGAAAGAAGCATTTAATCACTCCCTAGCACTGTCTGTCCTAAGGGACTGGGTGTGGTCTGTACCTACAAATTATAGGCTTTGGTATTTGCCAATAAGAAAATATTAAATTCTGAGTGGCTTAACAGTATGGAAGCCCCTTAAGTTTCCCGTATAGGTTACACATCAGCAAAGAAAATGTATAAGCCATTATTGGAAACATCTCTGCCTTTCAGTTCCCAGAGCCTGAGCAAGTCTGACCTCTAGGCTCACAAAACCAACACAATGAATATGGTAACATGGCCACTCAACAGGAATTCCTGAAGCATCAGTTATGTTCCAGGCCCTCTGCTGGATATGGAGGGGTGGGGGAGGGTGGTCCTTCCCCTGAGAAAAGCGCAATTTAGCAGAAGACAAACAGAGAAATTGCCATTATGGTCAGAGCGCCAAGTGATGCCATAGGGACCCACAGGGGCAAATCAACAGAGAAACTGGCATTATGGTCAGAGTGCCAAGTGGTGCCACAGGGACCCACAGGAGCAAATTGCTGAGGACGAGGCAAGATATTCCAAACTTATCCTGATATCTCAACCCTTCTAAGTGGCAACTAAACAACCAGACCCAAGCAAAGACAACTGCCAGGTGACACAATAATTAATACTGTGACAGGAGTAGCAAGAATAAGACTCAAGGTAGAAGACTTACATGGTGGTTGTGAGGAACTAATAAAGAGAACAGAGAGGAAAAGCTACACAAAAGCCTCCTATATTTCTTTTTTTTTTTTTTAAGTAGGCTCCACACCTATGCAGGGCTTGAGCTTACAACCCTCAGATTAAGAATCAACATGCTCTACTGACTGAGCCAGCCAGGCACCCCAACAAAATCCTCCTTTCTGATCTTCCTGGTCTTTCAGGAAGCATATGAATAAGATTGAGGGTGATTAACCAATCAAGCCAAGCCCTCTCTGGCTATTTATCCTACACACCGGGCAATACATCTACCACTCTCATAATATATAGGTTTGCCACACATTGGGGAAAAAAAATCCATATTATCCCCATTCCTTTCACCAGTAACACCTGATATCAAATAGCGTGTTAGAGTTTATGAATAACATTCACAAGTATTATATCATTTGATGACCACTGAGAAGAGGGCACCCATTTTTCAGACAAGAAAATTAATCCTCAAACGAAATCTCATAATTGAAAAAGACAGATTTAAACAAGTTCTTAACTCCAAGGTGGGTTCCACTACATAAAACTGCCAGTGTTTACTAAACACTCAACTACAGCGTCAGAACCAGAGGTTTGAAAGCGCTTATTGAATGTTATTTGCTATTTCACATTAACAGCAGCTGCTGCTAGTTAGCAGTTCCTAAGCCCTAAATATTAAGAAAGGCCAGGGTGAAGAACAGCTTTGAAATGATGTTCTATTTGATCAGGTTTTGCAGTAATTGTTAAAATCATATACACTTTCTCTGGATCCCTATAAAGCTTCTGCAGGATCACTGCACCTGCAGTTCCAATTTACAATTTCCTCAGCCCTCCTTTGAAGTTATTCTTGCCCATTACCTGGTGTTAATATTAATTAAATATGATTTGCAACTTGAAATGTGGTGTTATCAATGGAACTCAGCTGTAGGAATATAAAGTAAAGTTTTCAATTGAATTTAAATGTTTCCTTTCATTCATAGTATTTTACAACATTAATACTTCTGTCAAATTGATTTTTGCCTGCTGGAAGTCATTTTTCCAAAGCAATGAACATCTGAGGGAAAAAAGCTGCTCTTTATGTATTCCTTTCTTTCTGTCATTGAAAATACTTTGTTTTAATCTTGAAGTGAATCCATTTCAGCTAATAGAAACTTGGTTCTTGTTTATAACCCAAGAGGAAAAAAATGCTTTCTTTTAAAACACTACTGAGTTACTTTAAAAATATGATCAGCACTTTTCAATTGTATACTAGGAACGAAGTCTCCCTGAATTTATTGCTTGACCCCTGCCAAAAAATAAATCACTATTGGCAAGTGTCAGTCATTTTATATACAAAAAAAATTAATTAAATTGGTTTATTGCATTAACATTTCAAACAGATTGTGCCAGTCCAACAACCTCTGCAACCCTTCCAATTCTGAGATTTTAAGATTCCAAACACATGTCAGACAATAGTCAGAAGCTTCCAGCATTTGCAAATTAGAAAAAAAAAAAGTCACATATGGTAAAAAGATTTGACAGAATCAGGTCTATTCTGCCCCTTGTAATGTGTGTGATGACGACTCACTAGCCTGTCACCTTCAATAAGCCATTCATAAACATGACTGATTAAAGGAGGGGTTTTGCCATACTGTAAAAATCCACAGTGAAAAGATATAATGCTTTCACAAATTCCTTTTATCTTCAAAGATAAAGCTTTAGCTTTCTTGCCCCTTATAATGATAGTGGTAGCATTAACATTTATTATCCTGTCTTCTTTTTTAAAATAATATAATAAGACAAGTGAAAGCCTGTCTAAAGACTCAAGGAAGTCATTTATGAAGTCACAACCTGCAACTCCCAAAGTTTATGATGGAAAAATGTAAGAAAATATTCTGAAAGTCTTTATTACAATATCAATGAAAACATCATATCAAATAATTAAAATAAGACAAAAGCTGAAAACTGTGGTCTTAACAACTAAGGGTGTGTAACACGGGTGATGGATAAGTCTTAACAACCAGCAGCAGTTGAGCTATTCCCTTCCCTCAGGTCACAAGAGCCCAAAGGAGAAAATAAAAATCAATTAGGCCTAAAAGGACCCTCTAGATGTCCACAATTTTCTAGGTGCCACCAAAAGGACAGTACCTTGGAATTACACAGCAGGGAGGTTGAACAGCCAGTACACCACTGTACAGGGAGTGCCCCCTGTGTTCCTACTAGAAAGTTCTTAACTACCTAGAAGCCTAGGAAAGCCACACTCTTAGATGCTACCACCTACCCCATTCTGGAACCCTGAATTATCCGTTAGATCATTCTATCCATCCAAATAGTTGGGATAGGGAGAGTAAAATTGTATATAACATTCCAAAAGGAACTTCTGAACTGGTTTTATTATGGGCTACTCCATTAACCAAATTCTGTCTACTTAGCACCCCTCACATCCTCATTTCTAACCTGCTGACCTCTTGGTCTACCTCCCATTCCTTTTACTGCAAGTTATCTCCCTAAGTATACCCATCTACACTATTACCCTCCTGTTATGGGTTTTAAATTGTGTCTCCCAACAACATATGATGAAATCCTAAACCCAGTACTTCAGAATGTTAACTGGAATGGAAAGTGAGCTCAAAATGGAAATAGGGTGATCCCAAATGCAATTAAGATGAAGCCATACTGGAGTAGGGTGGACTTTTAATCCAATATGATGGGCATCCTTATAAGAAGATAAGACATAGAGACAGGAACAAGAAAGGGGAAGCTTGTGATATGATGATGGAGGCAGAGATTGGAGTGATGCCTCTATGAGCCAATGAACACCAAGGATTACTAGCAAAACCTAGAAGCTACAAGAGGTAAGGCAGGATTCTCCCCTACAGTTTTCAGAAGTAGCATGGCCCTGCTAACATTTTGATTTCAGATTTCTAGTCTCCAGAACTGTGAGACAATACATTCCTGTTGTTTTAAGCCATCTAGTTCATGGTAATTTGTTATGGCAGCCCTAAGGAACTCATGCACCCCCCTCTCAAGGACACTCCTTGATTCTCTGTCATTGTACCATACGTGTTCAGCTATGCCCACTGGCAAAAGTTCTTATCCTCGTATGAAAATCTGTCCAATATCCTTGAATTTTTCCTCAAGAATCCCTACCATCTCCCATCATGGAAATCTTCTTCAAAGGAGACTGAGAGTCCCCCAATAGCTACAAACCTAACAAGAGAAGAGACTCTGTCATACTCTTAGATTTGCTAAGTCTTAGACTTTGCTAAGTCTTAGATTTGTCATACTCTGTCATACTCTTAGATTTGCTAAGTCTAGGCCATTATTCCCATACTTTTTTTTCCCCATTTATACCAATTCCCTAGCTTTACTGAATGTAATTGACAAATGAAAATTTTGAAATATGTATATACTGCGAAGTGATTACCACAATCAAGCTAATTAACATGTCCATTACCTCATATGGTTACTATTTATGTGTGTGTGTGTGCGCGCGCGCACGTGTGTGTGTGTGTGTGTGTATGTATGGTGAAAACACTTAAGATCAACTCTCTTAGCAAGTATACAAACCAGTATTGTTAACTATAGTTACCATTCTATACACTACATCTCCAGAACTTACTCATCTGGCACAAATGAAAGTTTGTACCCTTTGGCCAACATCTTCCCATTTTTCCTACTCTCCAACCCCTAGCAACCACTATTCTACTCTCTGCTTTTATGAATTTGACTTTTTCTGATTCCACATATAAGTGAGATCAAGCACTGTTTGTCTTTCTGTATCTGACTATTTCACTTAGCATAGTGTCCTCTAAGTTCATCTACGTTGTGCCAAATGGCAAGCTTTCTTTCTTTTTTAAGGCTCAATAATATGACCCTTATATTTTTTTCTTTATCCCTTCATCCACCAATAGACAATTCAGGTTTCTCCATATCTTGGTTATTATGACTAGTGCTACAATGACTATGAGAGTAGGTACCTCTTTGACATACTGATTTCTTTTTTTTTTTCAGATATATATCCAGAAGTAGGAGTTTTAGATCATATAGTAGTCCTATTTTTAATTTTGGATTATTTTCCATAACAACTGCACTAATATACACTCCTACCAATAATGTACAAGGGTTCCCTTTTCTCTGCATCTTTACCAACTCTTAGTATCACATACCTCTCTCTTTCTCTCTCTCAAAAATAAAGATTAAAAAAATTTTTTAATAATAAATGTTGTGAGAATGAGCTCTGGGCCTACATCTCAGTTCCTTCCTAAGCTCTAGACAAATGTTCTTTGTTGTTTTTCTCCAAAAAGATATGTGTTGTGCCTACAATTTATTGTGTTTATTCCCATCCTATCCCAAATCAACTTCTCCATTTTACTGATTCTTTTCTATTTGTGGCATTTGCATTCTCCCAATTGCCCAGGTTCAGAATTTCAAGTTCAACTTTAATTTTTTTCTTACCCTCAAGCTCTACTTCCAATCAATGGCTAAGTTCCATAGACCCCATGTCACAAATGTCTCCCAGTCTGTTGTCTCTTCCATTTCCATTATCATTGCCCTATATCAAGTCAAGACTGATATTGCACAGTCCTCTCAACTGGTCTCCCCATCTTCCATTTCCCATTAATACAATCTTAAATACACATTCTGATACATCACTCTCTCCTTAGCAGTTTCCTTCATTGTCTAGAAAATAAAGAATAAAATTACCTATGAGGTGAAATACTCAATTATGTGTCCATGTCAAGCTTTCCAATTTTGTATCCCATACTTCATGATAAAAACTACACTCCAATCAAATTGTGCTACTTGCTGATCTCAAATGTTTTTTGCCTTCCCCTCTCCACAAAAAAATCCTACAGTCAGGAATGCCTTGGGCTGACACTATAACAGCTAGGACATCAACGGACTACTTGTCTTTATTTTATTAAGTAACTCCTGTCACACTCCCCTTAGAAGGATCTTGGCTAGATAAGAGCCATCACAGATGTCTGTGTTCATGACCATCATTCATTCATTTTCTTCACTCTTGGAGATTCACAGATACCTCCCCCAAGTCTCCGATTTGTTAAAATGAAAAATATTCTAATCAAAACATACAAGCAATTTATCACTAAACAGATTTTCATTTCACTATCAGTCCATTATGATCTGTCTGAATTAATAAGATAGGAAACACTGGAAGCCCCAATTTACACTGAAATTTCTTAGCAATCAATGTTTCTAAAGGGAGAAATTCTGAACAGCAGAGTAAAGGAAAATTTATGAGTTGGGAAAATATATAATTTTATTAATAGGCAGACACTCCACCAAATGAATTTATACATCTCCTTCTCAGTCAAGATACTAAGATTTTTTAAAACACACTACTAACATGGTGACAGAAATGTCACCAATGTTGTAGTAAGAGAAATGAATGTTACAGAACTAATGAATTTCCATCAGAGTCATCAGATCATTTCAGAATGGGTTAAGTTGCTACCATTTGCTATTCCCATTAATATCATTGTCATGTAAAAGGTTTAATTTTCAGCTATTTTTGTTCTAGATAAAAATCTTTGTCATTAAAATGAGGGATGATTTTGATATTTAATATATTCCATGGCATACTCTAGTGTGGTGCTAATTTGGCCTTTTCAGTATTCTGCATATTAATTGACAGTCCAGCCCTCCTCCATTCCCCAGATAAGTGAGTGTTGAAATAGAATGGACAACCAATCAAGTCACAGAATACTGAAAGGATCGATATAGAAGAAATGTGTTGCTCTAATCAGGAGCATACACAAGGCACTAAAATTATTTTCTCCCATACTAATGACTAAGATAGAAACAGGAATAATGAACGTACCATCTGAATCCTTTTATGTGACAGTATTACCAAAGTATAGCAATGCTCCCCAAAAGTGAAAACTAAGTATTTCTTTTTTTAGTCAAAAGAATAAAACTGCGATCTCACTTAACTTTTGGAACAATGCATTTTATCAGATTCTGCAACAACTGGCAAATTATGTCCTGTATTGAATTTTTCATAGCAATCTGTTTCATGCACAGAAAATGTGACCTGTAGTTGAAGAATGTACAGGATCATTGCAAAAAATATATCATTCCAATACATACTCTATTAATTTCCTTCTCTTATAGAATTATCACTCTGGTCGTACTGAAATCAGCTGCTTAAATAATGCATTAACCCTGCTTCCAGAAGCTGTTGTTTTCATTTGAGTGGGCATTTCCTCTAAAGATAAACTTGGGATTCTAGTCCAAGAAGATAATATAATTTGTCATCATTTGAAGTTCAATTGAATGCTTGAATCATTTTTATAGCAATAACGACATAATTTAAAATTTCACAGAAAAAGATTATGGTATCATGGACACTAACAACAGGTGTGGACAGTTCTCTGATTAAATCAATTAACCCAATCTGTCCAACAGCACCAGGCCTTTTCTACATTTTCTGCAATAGCACAACTCTGGGAGAAATGTTAAACACACTAACCATTGTGTATAATAAACTCTCATGCCTTATTATATGCAGAAGAACAGATCCCAGCTATCTTCACGTCTTTCCAGAGAAACCTTATTCCAATAATATAACTTTAGACTCTGTCCTTACTAATTCTAGATAAGCCCAAATCACTTCCATGGTCTTTTCCTGAGCTGAAGTCTCCAAGAAAGACAACGAATTATCAATATAATTTCTTCCTTCAAACTCTCAAAAACAGTTACTCAAAAACAGCTGGGGGCACTTTAATTTTTCCACAAAATTTTGTTAGTACTCTCATAGAAAAACACCTACATTTTATTCAGCAATTCTCAATAAGAATGATAGTATTTTTTTTCAATATATGAAATTTATTGTCAAATTGGTTTCCATACAACACCCAGTGCTCATCCCAAAAGGTGCCCTCCTCAATACCCATCACCCACCCTCCCCTCCCTCCCACCCTCCATCAACCCTCAGTTTGTTCTCAGTTTTTAAGAGTCTCTTATGCTTTGGCTCTCTCCCACTCTAACCTCTTTTTTTTTCCTTCCCCTCCCCCATGGGTTTCTGTTAATTTTCTCAGGATCCACATAAGAGTGAAAACATATGGTATCTGTCTTTCTCTGTATGGCTTATTTCACTTAGCATAACACTCTCCAGTTCCATCCACGTTGCTACAAAGGGCCATATTTCATTATTTCTCATTGCCATGTAGTACTCCATTGTGTATATAAACCACAATTTCTTTATCCATTCATCAGTGGATGGACATTTAGTCTCTTAAGAATGATAGTATTTTTAAGTAACAATATGTCTCCTTTCACCCACAAAGTTATATTGTTGACCAGTGAGCGATAAGGTTTGTGCTCTAAGTTGTTTTTTGTTTGGTTCCAGTTTTTTCACATAATGGAATGGATTTACAACATCGTGGCTAAACACACACGTAGTTAAATGCCTATAGAGATTTGGATAAGCACCTTGAAAAAAGCCCAGGACAGAGCTCTTCAGCACCTTGTTCTAACCAACGTTTTACATACTGCTCTTCATTCCAATGTAAGCTACAGAGTATAAGGTAGGAATAAAAATGCACAAAGTCAAATATGACAATAAGAATATTGCTGAAGTATAGCCTTGGGGGCTACTTCAGTATTGTTTTAAGATGATTACCAGTCTTAATCCCTCTAGTGTTGGATGTTAAATTCCACTGCCTTTTTTTTTTTAATTTAATGACTTGCTAATGTAAACTTCCATCTAGAACAATCAAATAGTATGTCATTTATTCAAATTTACAGTGGCTCTAATGTGCCAGCAAACTCCCTCGTCAAAACAGACAACTTTTAAAAATGTTCGCCTGAGTCAGGAGCTCTACTTCCTGAATTAGCACCAAAGTGTCACCTTGATAGACCATGAACAACAAAATCATTTATAATAAACCCAACTTCCCCTGACAGTGGACAGCCTAGGCCATGCATCTATAGGAGCTCTAATTATTTCATACAGATCAGAGAGCACTTAAAGATGATCAGACTTCCACAGTCTGTCACCTCCAAATATAATCATCTGATAAATATATGCTTACCAATCTCCCTTGAGATCTGAGTGAAGGCCTCCACACCACTCTCTCCATAGTTGCCCTCAGAAGCCAGTGTTGACACATAATTCCACCCCAGTGCTGTAACAATGTCCACCATGGCTTGCGCTTGGTAGGAGTCAGGCGGGACTACCCGAGAGAAGAAGTCATACCTGGTGTTATCACTTAGCTCTGGGGCTGTGGATGCATAGCTGATTTGAGGTATCTGCAAAACAAATGACAGATCATTTCAACCCATGAGGAACCTTGTCAAACAATGAGACTAAATAAGACACAACAGACTAAATAGCCAGTAACCTAAACATACCAGCTGGAAGCCAAAATACGGTTTTGTGACCACCGATTTAATTAGAAAGTATTATATAAATGTCTGTAGGATCACTTTCTTTCACAACACATTTCTAAACAGCAAGAATGAATTTAGTTTTGCTTCAGGTTCTGAAGCCAAAGCAAAACATTTGTGTGCTTTTTGCTGCTTCTTTTTTACATCATAAATGATAAGTTCTGGTACAGAAATGCGGTCAAAATGAAGGTATAATACATACACATATCTGAAAGGTCACCTCTGAAATTGTCTTTGGCTTTAGGTCATAAAGGTTACATGACTACAGAGAATTTAATAGACTTTTTTTTACACGTGATACCATTTCAGTCTTAAGATTATTGCTTTTGGTAAATTATTTTAAATATATAGTTTTGCAAGTTTATTCACTATTTACTGATATAATCATTGAGTATCACAAAAAGATTTGGGAATACCAACTGTGTATTTTCTAATAGAAAAATCTTTCCAGTTCCCCACCCAAACAAAATCACAAAACAGGAATCTATACTGTAATTGCTTTAGGAAAAGAGAATGTTTTCTGACATACACAGGGTGAACTGCCAGATTTTCAAAATTAGGAATCCTGTGTCATTCATCCCACATAAATTCAAAGTGAGTAACAAATTAACTACATGCCACAAATCTCCCCCCCAAAAAAACTTGTAAAATATAACATTTACTCATATATCCAAGTGAGGACTTCTACTCTACCAATGAAAAGTGCTAGTATAGAAGAGCACATGGACGCTAAAGCAGCACAGTGGAAGGACATTCAGGCTAGATGGGGCACAGATGACACAAGAAATCTGGCAGACAATGAAGGGAAGGACATTTTAGCCACAAGGAACCACATGTCCAGAGGCATAGAGTCAAGAAAGGGCATGGTAGATTCCAGGAATTGCAGCGTTTCACACGGTGGGAATGCAGGATAGCAAGGGAGAAACACCAGGAAATAAAACAGCAAAGCTGGACAGATAAAGTGCTAGTCAGGTATGACAAAAAGTGTGGATTTTATCACAAAGGCATGGGGAAGCACAGAATGACTGTAACTAAGCTAGTGGCGGAATCAGATTTTTGTTTTAGAAAGTTCACCTGGCAGCAGTGGAGAGAGTGGTGGCCCTCAAACTTCAGCATATACCTAGGTAGTCACATTCCAGCAAATTCTGACTTGGTATGTCTAGAGGTTTAGAAATCTGCACTTTACTATGCTCTCCAGAACAATCTAATGCAGGTGAGCCTGCACTGTGCTTAGAGATAAGTTAAAGGAAAGCCATGCTAAATGCAGGACAACCAGTTAGAAAGTATGTAAGTACGAAAGAAAGTATGAAAACTGAACTAAGGCAATGATGGAGAGGGGTGGGGAAGGGGGAGGGTGTAGAACCTGTAAGTATCTAAAAATCAAGTAAAAGTGTAGGTAATGAGGAGAAATGCGGAATGACTCTTAGTTCCATGGCTTTGGTAACTGGGCAGATGATGTTTGCTATTTACCAAGCTACACAGAAGAAGAGGAGATTTGGAAGACAAAAATGATGAGTTTAATTTTGTGTTTGCTTTTTTGGATCCTCCTATGATATGAATGAAAGCAACTAAAAAGTAAGCAATAATATTGAGGATATGGAGTTCAAGAGTCTTCAAGACTGGAGGTAAAGAACGGTGGGGGCGTAGTGAAGGAGGTAGTGAAAGCCATGACAGTGCATGGGATCACCCAATGAAAGTACAAAGGGTGAAAGAAGGGTTATTTGAGAGCATGAGCTATGTAACAGTGCATCTCACCACCCCTCTGCTGCCACACCGTAGTGTGAAAATTCAGAGGTCAAAATGACTCCAAGGTGCCCAATTCAGGTTGTTTGGTTAAAGACTCAGGTTTGACTAGTACATAAAGCAATTAACTGTGCTATCCATCAGATCCCATAATTAACGTGAGTGCTAAGATATCAAAAAGGCTGCAGTTCCATCTTCCCACATAGGGTTGCATAGTCTGGAATCTGTCACCCACCACACCCTGGCCAGATAATTCCCAGTCCACATGGAGGTTTTGACTCTCCTCTTGACATCCTTGAAAAGCCCTCAACATTTGAAAAACCTTTCATAGGTCTGGAGAGTCCTACTCCATACCAATGGCCAGTTAAGTAAAACTAAACTTTCCAAGATATAAAAGCCTCAGTTACCCAGGGAGCAGTTAGAACAATGTGCTTGGAGCTCTCCAGGGTGCTGCAAGATCCAATCAACTTCTGTGTAACCTGTATCTATCTATACTGACTGTAACAATGATTTAGCCTATTTAACTCCCAATTCTGTCCAATCCTGTTCTGGTGGGATTATGTTAACTTGCTTATTAACATCGTGAGACCATAAAAAACAGTCTGACCTGCCTTCCTCCTGCCCCTTTGCTTTCTCTGCTAGATACACTGGCCCTATCTTGGCAGACTGTTCCCTTGATTAGACTTTGTGCCTTTCTAGTACATGACTACTCAGCAAGGACACCCCTTCAAATCTCAAACTGAACACCAAATCTGGGCCCTTTTCACTTTTTATTGCCTGCTTATAAATAACCTTGGAAAGAGACAATGAATGACTCGGTGAGATCTATCTTTTACTGAATAAAACTTTCGCAAAGATCAGGAGCATGTGCATTTCTATGTTCTAATGAAAGAGATTCGGCAGCCTGACTTTCACTTTAGAAGGAATTCTGTGCATGTGTGAGAGTGTGTGTGAGAGTGTGTGTGTGTGTGTGTGTGTGTGTGTGTGTGTGTGTGTGTGTGTGTGTGTAGGAGGACATAGGGGAGCATTCTATAGCAAATTCTATAGCACTATACCATTTCCTTGTCCTATTTGGATATATACCCTAGTTGGGTATATAATAATCCTCCCACTTCCTCAGCTGCTCAGAGTCCAGCAGTAAAATGACTTACACAACCCCCACCTGGCCTATAAGAATGAGCCACCCCTTTCTAAAAATGAGCACAAAGTGTGAAAATTGAGTGTTTGAAACCAAAACTAATTATCTCAAATTACTACCTTCAGTCAGTCACTTTCAGGGCTGTTTAATTAGCAGTCAGCATCATGTTTAGGATTAATTAAACAGGTGTAAAGGGTATATAAAATAAAAGTGCAGATAGAAAATGGTTGTTTGAATAATTAGGTAAAGGACTGTCTCCCCAAAGTCTTGAGGAGTTTTCTCTTTGCAGATCAATGTGTGTAAAAGTAATGTGAGAGTACATGTTTGATTTTCCACTTGTTCAATTTTGGCTAGGTTGCAGTCTACAATAATAGACATCAGGACATACTGATCATATTTTAAGATAGCTTTTCATGTTGTCATGAAGTCACATCTCATTTTAATTTTATTGTGGTTGACCACTAAGCATTGGCTCATTAAACATTTTAATTTCTGTGCATTATTCTCAAATTAACCCCCTATTGACAACTGAAGTGAAAACTTTTTTTAAAACCTGGAATGTTACTTTTTCTTTTCCCTACACTAAATCTATCCTAATGAATCCCTTCACCCTGGAGTTTCATCTACTAGAAAAAAAAAACAGTAAAAAACAAGTGGTGGGTGAGGGACAGAAGTAGAGAGATAAATGAGAAACAAAACAAGGAGAATGTACCAAGAAAACAGGGTGTGAGGGAAAGTATTCTGCATCAGCTCATTCTTTGGAAGAAAAACATCCTTCATGAGACTCTGTTAACTCTCACTTGCCCATTCAAAAGATACTATCCAAACTCTTCTGGATCACCAAGCCCTGATATCAGACTCTGTCCTATCCTCTTCCCAACCTCTTACCTTCCCTGTCATGCCCTGACAGTGTCTGCACTTCTGCCCATGCTGTTCCCTCTATAGCCCATTCTGCCCAGATGCAATATCCAGCTCAAAAGTCACCTCTTCCTTGGGAAACTTTTGCTAATTCTCTCAGGCAGAGCTGTCTTTTGCTGTTCCTCACTCTCATAGCCTCCATCATCTGACAATACAACCATGACTGTGTGCTGGCTTAGAAGCCTCCCGCGGACAAATTCTCTATTGCTTAATTTGGTATCCCTAGCATCTTACAGAGAAAATACTTAACGAATTCTTGGAGACAATTAGTTAATTGAACTGTGGCAGAATTTTGATGCAGACTCTTCCCCCACAGCCTTCTACCCTGAATCCCATCAAAATATTGGATAGGCTATTCTCCATTCGTCCTTCTTGTTCCTTCTCCTTCCTGCTATGTGTCCTAGGAATCTGCTCTGTGACTATCTCACTTGAGTTCCTTCACCTCAGGCTTCCATCTGAGTATGGTCATTAGGAGACACCAACAGAGATGGGAGGGCAGGGGACAGAAGTGAGAGTATTGATTCCCCCAACTCCTTCCCCACCAACTTGGTGTTTCTCTACCTAAGCCCTCATCTACAGCTAAAGCTCTTGCAAAGTTTTAGTGACCATTATGTACTCTTGCCCCTTTAGATCTTCCCAGTGTTGCTAGTTTCTGAGTACTTCCTATCCAGTGTTGGATCCTTTAATTGTGCCCACACCTTATAAATAGTATTGTTATTAACCTTTCTTCCATGACCCCTTCAGTGTGCCAGAAGCCTGACTAATACACCCACACTTCCAGGTCTCTGTAGAAGAGACATCCACTCTCATGCTTCCCTACCCTCAGCCCTGCCCTAACTTCTTAGCACTTCTCCATCCATTGTCCCTTCCAGCCTTCTCTATCACTGTCCTTACACAATTATTTCCTTTATCTTTCAGTGCCTCATCACATGAAATTGCATCGCTTGAAAACACTTATCATTTTGCTTTTTTTTTTCATTTTGCTTTTTATCATTTATTTTCCTTGCGATGAGTTTTCATAAGAATATGTAGCACTTAAATTAAGGCCATATTTCCATTACTCAAATAAAGGATATCCGGGGCAATTAATTGCACAACTCAAGATTTGTTTGTTAGGAACATTGGTTTAGTTAGAAAAAAACCTCTTCTTTTTCCACTACATTTTCACTTGAGCCCACAGAAGAAGAGATTTCCTGGGGCACCTGGGTGGCTGAGTGAGTTAAGTGTCTGACTTCAGCTCAGGTCATGATTTCATGGTTTGTGAGTTCAAGCCCTGCATCAAACTGTCTGCTGTCACTAAAGAGCCCGCTTCAGATCCTCTGTCTCCCTTTCTCTCTGCCATTCCCCCACTCACACGTTTGCTCTCTCTCTCTCTCTCTCAAAAATAAATAAACATTTTAAAAAAGAAAAAGAAGAGGAGATTCCTACCCCTAACCTCACCCTTGGGGAATTATAAAATGCATATTTCTACCTAGATCTCTACCTCTTACTTACTCTCCCCAAAGGAGAGAGAAGACAGAACAAGAGGTCAGATTCTACACTTAGTGGGGCAAGAGTCATGAACAGGCTCTGCCTTCGTTCTTTGACCTGCCCACACACATCCCAGGTTTCTTTTCTCTGTACGGCAAGGAGACCAGGCTAGGCCTCCCTTTCTGGGAAAGAAGCCCACCCCTCCTCTCCATATTCCACAGACAACCAGCTGTGTGGCAGAGCAGGAGGCCCAAAGCCCATGTCACTGGTTAATAAGATTTCTGTGCAGGTAGAAATGAGTCCTAAGGTTGAGATGTAGTGTGTAATTAGGAGGCACCATTTTAGCCTCAAGTCCACACTAAATGTTTTCCAGTCCAGTTCTTAACAGACAGCCATGTGTCTGAGGAAGTTATGTGATGTTTGCCCAGCTGTTAATAAAACTAGTTACTCAGTCCACGTTAAGCTACTCATTCTAAGAATCTTGGCCTTATAAACCCTAAGAAAGACCAAAAGTCTGACTTAGAACTCAAGGAAACAAAAGTTCTACTCTAGAAAAAAGAAATTCAGTTACAGCCTCTTGGATATTTTGATAAAAATAAACAAATATATATAGAAAGTACATATTTTAAATGAAAGTCAGCAGAGATTTTGGTCTTCTCATGACTGTTCTCTATTTCTAGACAGAATCTCAGATTTTTGCCTAGGACTTGGTTGCTCAGAAGACAACATTTTTCCAGCCTTCTTTGCTATGATCATTAGCAGTGGTTGAGGGTAACTTTTGAAAAATGGACTTGAAGGAAAAAGGCATGTCTTTCTCATGAACCTCCCTCTTTCCTGTTGGCCAGAATTTGGACAGGACCTCTAAAATTCCATTAGCCATTTCAAGTCATGCCCCAGTGATGGCAAAGCAAAAAGCCACACCTCTTGGAATGTCTGGGTGGCTCAGTCGGTTAAGCATCCAAGCATCCAACTCTTGACTTAGGCTCGAGTCATGATCTCACAGATCAAGCCCCTGTAGAGTGAAAGCCTGCTTGGGAATCTCTCTCCTCCCTCCCCCTCCACCCACCTCTGCCTTCCTTCCCCTCCACTCTCAAAATAAATATTTTTAAAAAGCCACACCCTAGTCCAAGGAATTACAATATCTGGATTCCTAAAACTACAGGACTATTTTTCCTGCTTCCTTCCTTAACCCTCTTAAATCTACTCTACACCAGTAATGAAACTGATCTTTAAAAAAAATCACATAATATCAAAATCTTGCTCAGAATCCTTCAATATCTTCCCATCACTCTTATAATAAAGCCTAAAATTCTTGCTACAGAATCCTTGTAGATTTAGCATCTGACATCTTTCCCCTCACTCCCCTGATCCAGCCACAGGAGCTTCCTCTCTGTTCCCTGACCTAGCCAAGCCCTTTTTGCTCTCCAAACTTCATGCTTATTGCTCCATATGCTTTTCTCAAGTCTTTCCAGGCTTTCCTCATCCTTCATTCAGCCTTAGCTCCAATGTCTCATACCCAAATGAACCTCCCTTGACCCCCCACTTCCATGGTGATCTCCCCACCCCCATTAGTACCTCACTACCCTATTTATTTCCTGTATTATACTGATCACAACTTGTGTTAATTTGTGTATACTGTTTCCTCTACTAAAATGTAGATTCTATAGGGGTGTTCTTTGTGTTGTTTACAACTGTAACATGAGCTTCTATCCCATAGTAGAAGTTCAATAAATATATATTGAAAAAACTAACCCATCCATCTATCAATCAAGGACTGCTTTTATTATTTTTCTCCAAGTATTATGATTTTGAAAGATTTTTCTATAAAACTATTTAAGGAAAAATTCATCCATTTCCCATTTTCCTTATTACTTAAAGATCTATTCATTTGCTAAAGCTTCTGATCAGCATGAAATATTTGTTGTTACCAAGCTGAGGTGATAAAATTCCAGGTCAAATCAACCAAGTGCCATTTCAGCTGTAGGTGTGCAGGCTCATCATAGGGAGGCAGGCTACTGCTACCAAGCTTTTTGAAATGCTGAAAATGGCCATGAAAATTTCATAACTATCTTGGCTAACATTTCAATCTGTCATCAAAGAAGCATAAAAATCAAGGACCAAAGTCAGAGATTTTAAAATCATTTGCCCCTTCTTGCTTATCTTCATCTGTAAGATGGACATTCTAGACAGGGCTGCAAATGATTCTATCTCCCTTAAAGGCCTGTGTCTCTCCCTGTTGTCATCACTGAGTCTTACTATACATGACTGAGAGGGTATGATGGGGTATTGTCGAGATGCAAAGGGGCTGAGGAACTTTAAGACACCATAAATACTCATTCATGCTCCAAGAAGCTTACAGTTCCACTCCAGCTGCCTTATGGGTGTTTCCCATTGTTCACATATCAAAATACTGTGGATTAGCATAAAACTTGCCTTGTCTGTTCAAAACACTATGAATCTTGCATCTATATCTCTCATTTCCTGGTTCATCAAAGATCCCTAAAGGGCCAAGACAACCCCAACAAGACTAGCAATGAACCACCTGAAGCACAGTTCAGAGGAAGTCCCTCAGAATCCTGGTAAATTTAAGTCTTCCTATAAGACACTCATATACATCTAAAAACAGGTTTGTAGACAGAAGACAATTTAAGAGCTGAGTCACACACCTCTTTATCATCAATTCCTGCCAAAAAGGTTTTTGCTCTTGTTTATCTCTACAAACAACCTTGCCCATTGATTATTGAACTTAATAGTGGAGAAGGTTAGTGGGGTGGGTTCCTCGTGCTGTTCAATAGCATCATTGGTTTTCTCCAGTGAAAGATCAGCTTGAAGCTATGCTCTTTCCTCAGGGGGTAGTGCTTGTCTGAGCACTTCTTCAGTGATGCTGGCCTTAGCAACAGCAGCCATCACTATGAGAGCTTCCTGCCACCTGGCCTTGGGATGGATTTATTGTTTTACAGAACTAGGTCCAGGAAAGTATAATGATTACAGCCATTTAACTTTGTCATTTCAGATGTGACTACTTTGCTGGTATTAAAGTCACTAGCTCCTTGTGACAAAACATGAATTTATAATCAGAAATTACGTAAAAATAAGAAGCTGAAGCTAGAAGTCAATGTCTAGCATTGACCCTCCTTTCCTCACACTGTCCTGAGCTGTCTTGCTCCTCTCAACTTCACAAAAATGAATAAGGAGAAGGAAAAGGAGAAAAGAAAAGTAGAGCCAAAGAGTGGAATAATAGTGAAGAGTGATGACCACCCTCTATTTGCTTTTCCCAAAACATGAAGAAGTACTATTTCTCTCCCAAACCAAGACCCACTCAAAGCAATCCTGCCTCCACAGTAGACAGACAGTAATCTTCCTATTTGTATAAGTTAGTGCCAAATGTGAAGTTCAGTTCCTGGCTTTCTTCTCAGTTGAATTCCCAGTCAATTCAAAGAAGGACACAAATTTTGTGTTTTGATACACAGTGGAGCTTAGCAAAAGGAGAGGAAGTCTATTGAAATAGGAAATTGTGGAGGCCATGGAGAGAGAGAGAGAAAGAAAGAGACAAGGAGAGAGATTTCACCATATTCTATCTTTATCCTTCTCCACAATATCAGCTCTTCCAGAATAAGCAAACTCTACCTACACACCACACTGACAGGGCTTGTGGTTAATTAACATAGCTGAGTATAGCATGCTGCTGGTAGGTTTAAGGTCACAAGTTTAATTCCATTATGGGCCAGGATGCAGACTGTACCCCTTACCAGAACCTTCCTCCTCACAAATGTACAGCATCGATAACAAAGCCAACCGGAAAGAGGAGAGACAAAGTCAATTCATTTTCAGTCCTAGATAAATAATTCAAAGATGGCTTGCTACTGATGTGAATCTGAAATTTCAGAGGCATATATGAAGAGCTAGTCATAGGAGGCACACTTTCTTCAAAACAAAAAGAGAGCATTTTTGTACATATGTATACTTGAATATATATATATATATATATATATATATATATATATATTACACTTACAAAGTCATTTCTTGGTTTCAGATAATCCATTTAGATATCCTACTAATTGTAATAGGGTACATTTTTCTCCCCACTTTTTCAAAGGTATTGTATGAGTCAGGGAAGTGACACATTCATATTGGGGTAACTCCAGGAGGGTTCATAAAGGGACAATTTTCAAGGCAGGGGCAGTATATAGACAATGGCAGTTAATGCCATAATCCAGTAAAAGTCAGAAGTCAGGTAGCAGTTGCTACCTCTGGGCCCGACGAGCTACAGAAACCAGAAGGAGTCAGGAATGAAAGCCATCTCGACAAAAACAGTGGCTTCCCAGGGGAGACACAGCCAGTCCCTGATAATTCCACAGAAAGAGATTCAAAAGAATTATATTCTGACCTCCTGCTGGCCCTCTCCTTGACCAAACTCACTGAAAATCAAGGGGAAAAAGAACCTGTTGATCCTGTCTGGATAGAATTTTCTCCCAAGACAGTGAACAGAAGGCAAAAGAGAGAAAGAAGGTGGATATGAGGGGCAAGCAGATGCTATCCATGCCAGGTATCATTCATCATTGATCATTATACACTTTAAGTACATTTACATACAACTGTGCAGATTTCCAGTTTCCTATATTATGTTGTTTTTTTATAACTTGATGATTTCAAATAGTTTTGGCAGAACATCTCTACTAAGACATTTTGGTTTGGCTATTGGAAATTCCAACCCTAAAACTAGCCAGTTAAGTTAGAATTTCTTTTGAAAAATAAGTAGGGGCGCCTGGGTAACTCAGTTGGTTGAGCATCCCACTCTCGATTTCAACCCAGGTCATGATCTCACAGTTCCTGACTTCGAGCTCCACACTGGGCTCTGCACTGTCAGTGCTTGGGATTCTCTTTCTCTCTCTCCCTCTCTGCCCCTCCCCTGCTCGCACTCTCTCAAAAATAAATAAATAAAATTAAAAAAACAAAAAAGATGCTAAAAGAAAAAGAAGAAATTCCTTGTTTGAAAAAGAACTGTAATGATGTTAATCAAATTGGTAATGACATTTGACTTCTAACCTGTTTATTTAAAATGAAAGACAAGCAATCCGTGAACATGAAAGAATTTATATATAAACAACCATAATTATACCCTATAAGATTAATAAACTTTTTCTACATCTGCTAATTACATTTTACAATGAGAAAGCACAGTAGCTCCTAAGGGAAAGAGTTGTTATAATCTATCAAGTCACTAGTAGTGTGGGAATTTTTAAGCCTAACCACCCTGCATATATTCATCCAAAAGTTCTAACAGCAAGTTGGATTTAAAACCTTCACTTTTTAAGGAAGGGACTTTAATATTCCAACTAGTTCTATAGTTCCCTTAATTTATGGCTTCCCCTGACCTTCAGTTTCTCCTTACTCAAAAAATAAGTGAACACTATTTTTTTCTTATTTCCATACATTTCAGCACACTGTAATTTCTAGAAAATGATAACCATACACAAAATTGCAAATTAAAAAGGTTAATTCAGACACGCACTTTTTCTGATTAGTGGTTAAATTAAATACAATGTCTTTTTAATGGTTACTTTTTGATTAGTCCATTCAGTAAACTAGCTCCCACTACATGCCTGACACCATGACAGGCTCTGGGTATAGGGCAGTAAATAACACACGGTCCTTCCACCCCCACGAAGCATATGGTCAGATGAAAAAGACAGGCTTTAAAGAAACAATCACCCAAATAAAGCACTTAACGGCAACTGTAATGAGCACTGCGAATGAGAAGTACAGGCTGCGAAGAGTAACAGGGTAGCTCATCTGCTCTGAGGGAGACTGGGAAGGCTTCCCTGAGGATATGCCAGTAAATTGACACATGAAAAGTGAGGGAGAAAAGGGAAGAAACGCTGAACACTGGCCACAGATTGTCTCTCACTTCAGCCTTCTTTCAGCTGTGTAAACCACCCAATTCGTATAGTGAGGAGGTGGGGGGGGGGGGGGCGATGCGCGGCAGTCAACTAACAGGTACTTCAATTTAGAAACTTGCCACAAGCTGAATAACATTATAACAAAGACCACTACTCCCCATGCTTTTTACACATACTATTTCAACCAGTATATGCATAATTTGGGTTCGTATATCAGAACTATTTAAGAAAATAACTATGTAATTATTAGCAGGAAACTGCATTATGTTCTCATAGACTCTGAGGCTTATGAGGGTCAGGAATGAATAAACAAAGTAATGAATAGATGGGAGATGAAAGAATGGATAAATCCAGCACAAGCTAAGCACACAGGAAAAATAAACAACTTTAAGGCAAGGAAGGGCCCAGGAAAAAATAAATGCATACTTTATATTAGTTATAAGCTCTAATATTTGTTTCCTTTAGGAAAGAAAATAAGTGATTGAAAAGTAAAAGAAACACTTCATTTTTACTTAGGCAGTGAAGTCTTTGGGATAGGATTTCAAAAGACCTGAGAAATAGGTTAGAAATAACCCAGGAGGAGAATAATTTGGGCTTTTTTTTCTTACAAGATAATATACATTTTCAGCACCTCTCAGGAGGAGGAAAAAGAAATAAATGGATCTGTCCACCTCTGAAAACTCTGCTCAGTGACCCAGCATCCTAGGGAGACAAAGAGAATATCATTCTCTGATTTCATTATATCTTACTACTACTGCCATGATTCCACTGTATTCCAGAGTAAAACATACCTCTCGAAAAAGTTTTCAAACAGTTTGGGATTTTGAAATGAAATCTATTTCTAAGTATCCTTTTAAACAAAAGATAGGGAAAACTTCTCAATCAGTTCCTTAGGACAGTAAAAATTTTTGTAAAGTTTTTTTATATGAGTATGAAAATTGATGTTATGATTTGTTACATTAGAAAAACCAAAATAATGCCATGGCACGTTCTTAGCTTCATTTTCTAACTCACTTAAAAATTTAACTCTCCCGCCTACTTGTTCCCATCACTGTTGACTTTAAACTATCACCTAGGATTTAATTTTCCTCTTCTGCTGATTTCTTTGCTATGCAATCACCACTGTGGTTCAAATTTTCCCCCAAGCATATCAGCAGTAAAACATTAAAAAAAAAATTAAAAGTTAGTAATTATAACCAACAAATTGAAGTCAATAAACCTTACGCTGGCAAATATTCCATTTAGACTGGCATTTTATCACTCAATAATATATGATTTGAATTCTGAACATAATGTAGAATGTTGAAAAGGACATTTGTCTGTGCAAATAAGCTTCCCAGTAGACAATTTCTTATATTTTCAGTGATTACCCACGTTCACTGATATCAGGTTTTCAACTGATTATTTATCCCCCAGTTGGCATTCAAGTACTGATTCTGAACACCAAATATGACTGGAAATTTTCATTTCCTTTATGCTGTCTAAGCTGGTCAATTCAGTATGTCAGAAGAGGGTGCAAAAGAGGTTAAAGGTCTTAAGTGTAGTTCCATTTACATAGGGGGAAAAAACCTACCACATTCCAAAGTCCTAATAGTTGATTTCATAAATGGCCATCATTGGAAAATAGCAAATAGGTGAAAGAATGTAAATGACTCATATTCTATTATTCCACTACATATTGGAGAATGTGCCAAGCACATGTTCCTCTGCCAAGCAAGATCATTATCATCTTAGTATCCAAAGGGCAACACATTAAGTTTCTTCAAAGTATACTGATTAGCCCTTTTCTTTACATCTCTGCTCCATCCACAATTCTCTTTTGAGGAGGCTAGCTTACTGCTGTTGATAAACCTCCTTTACGTGTCATATCCCACCTGCACACCTAACTAATGAAACTCTGTGTATGTGCATGTATGCACGCACACCTATACATGTGTATGTATTTTGGCTGGTTTTGCCAACATTTATTTAACATATTGTGCAGCCAAGAACTTGCTAAGTGTTCTATCCCAATTTTAGAGATAAGAAAACTGAGATCTGGAGAAGTTAAGTAACTTGCCTGAGGCTGCATAATTTGTAAATGGTAGAATGGGATTCATACCTAGGCAGTGTGAATCTTGACTCATCTTTCGAACACCTCTACCCTCTACTACCTCAGATCTATTTTAAAATGTTGATTCTTCAGTAGCTCTGCTTTCCATGACTGCTCAAGTTCCTAAAAATGCAACCACAGCTTCTTGTTCTCACCTCTTCTGGTCACATACACAAGTCTCTCAGGGCCTCAGGTAGAGTTTGGACACCACCAACCATCACCACATAGGGCATCATAGTGAAAAGGAAATACTAACATTTACTATCAGTAAATATGATCCCTCCTTTGGTTTCTTTCAGTTGCTATAGTCCCTTATGTGGGAGGGGGGGGAGGTGCTTATAGCCCAGTTAGGTACCAGCAAATTGGCCAGAGATGATGTGGGCACATGTAAAGTTTGAGCAGTTTGGGCAGCAATCATCCAGGTCCACAAGGGCAGTCAGGAGCAAAGGGGATAGTTGAGGCCCAAAGGCCAGAGAAAACATGTACAGAACAACAGGGGGTGGTTAGCAGAGTCAGAAATCAGGAAAGGTAGAAGACTGAAGGGCATTCCAGGCAGAGAGAACAGTATTTGATGAAAACAAACATATGAAAGAATATGCTTAGGAAAAGCAAACAATTCAGTGGTCTTTGTACAAGGTGCTCATGAGCCCAGTTAAGTCTGGTTTTCTGTTTGTTTGGTTTTTTCTTGGTTTTTGTTTTCATTCCAACAAGCATTTGTTAAGTACCTACTATTTGCCAATATCATCACTTGGCTTCTATGAAAAATCACTCTCCCGAATCTCTATCTCCTTTGTTGGCTATTATTCCTTTGTTTCTTCCTCTAAATGTTAGTCTTCTTTAGAATATGACCTATCCCGTTTTCCTTTCACTTCACACCCACTCCAAATCTATACATTCAGTATAAATCTCTTTTCTGAGCTCCAGACCCATGTCCTTGAAATTTCTTGAGTGTCCAACTGGTATGTCAAAACATGTCCAAAACTTACCACATCTTTACCAGCATAAACTGGAAACTAACTGGTACACCAAAGATCTCAAATCACATCATGACTTCAGCCAATTGAGCCAATCAGCCTGGCTCCAAATTTATGTAAGTGCTACATACTTTATTGTATGTAACAATTTCTAACAATGCAGTACTGAATGTTTTCCTCCTATAGCATACAATGTGTGACTTTGATATGCCTTCTCTGGCCCTCATCTTTCCTGTGTCTTTCAGTGGTCAGGTTAGCCACCATTAATGAAAATTTTTAAAAAATAAATTTAGGTCCTAAAAAATGTTTATTAATTAAGGTCCTAATTTCCTTGAGAGGAAAAACAAATACCCATGTGCTTTGGTATGAAAGATATATCCACATTGCAAAAGGCTGATTTACCAGCATTGACTAAAGTATCTGTAGTCAATGAAGTTTTCTCTACAATCTTGCTGCTCAGTCCTGTCAGCACAGCACCACTATCACCTGGGATCTGCTTAGAAATGCAGAACTGCAGGCCCCATCCCAGACCTACTGAAAGATAATCTGCACTTTAACAAGATCTCCAGGTGTTTTGTGTGCACAATAAAGTTGGAGAAGCACTGCTCTAATCTAAAGCATTGAATGTGTACTCAGGAGCACTGTATTTTCTTTTGAAAATTTTCCACATCATACTCAAAGGGATTTAAATGCATTCATTGCAAGGATTATTTTGGTATATCTTAATGCTGTCATCATGAGGAGATATAAAAGCTCCCTCTAAGCTCACTTCATGAAGAAGTTGGTGCATTGAACATGATGTTCACTTACCCTAAGGTGAACAACATCTCCTAACAAGCTAGAAATGTCTTTTCACAATATCCCACTACTCACAAATTATTTTGTGATATCATAATATATGATATGCTATCATAATATCATATTTTGTGATAATCATATTTTAAGAGTATTATATTTCAATTCTTGCATCAAATGCTGGCATGAAGCTTATTTTTTTAGTGCCATGGTAAATCTATAGACCAGTGAATACATCATGTCAAATGTTGAGTCAGTAAGAAGTTTTTAAATATATTTCTTACTTATTTGAAAATAACAGATAGGTTTTTGAAAAATAAAAATTTGACAAAGTCTGCATGATTGAAAGTCAAATATAAGATGCAATGTACCTTGTCATCAATGAACTTCCCATAGCATTCACATGCAGCAGGATAATTTAGTGACATTCATTTTTATCTGATTCTTTTAGCTCTAGGAGAACCATGAAAGAATTTTTTTCTCTTTTTCTCCTTTTGTGCCTTCCACAAAAGCAATCAAGCCTGTGTTCCCTAGAGATGAACAGGCTTTGTTTTCAGAAGCCTTAGCTTATAGAGACTGTATATCTGAATTATCTAGAGAAGGAGGATCACCCAAGGTTTGAAGAGAAGGAATTGGAAATGGAGGGAGAGAGTAGTGCTTTATCAGGGACTGGGAATGATGGAGATCTTCATTCTGCTCCCTTCCAGTGTCTGGGAACCCAGGAACCTCATCAAAGAAGCCCCCTACCTATGCTTGCCATGGAAGGAACAGAGTCACTGCCTTTGAATAGCCCAGGGGGGCTACACTGAGCATCTCCACAGTGAACATCCTTATAGCACTGGAAACTGAACTATAGGCCCCAAATATGACAATGATTGAATTTCTAGACATACTAGTCAATGTGGCTCAGTGCTGGATATTTAATATAGAAGAAAAAAGTTTCTTGCACTTGAGTTTTAAAGAACAAATTTATTCCTTACAACCACTACCCTATCAGAGGATGGACTTGAGAGCTAAGACTCTGGGATACACTGTTATTCTTTAGCAGATTCTAGGAAAGTACTTTGTATACAGTAGATGATCTATATATGTTGTTGCTTAATTGCCTAGTAGTGACAGTAAAACAACTCAGGATGCCTGATTTTTAATATCTGCAGCCTACCTGGTAACATTGCTTTTCAAAAGCTTCCCACATTTTTGGTGCTTAAATGAAAATATACTTTCATTTTTTTTATGAAGAGCTAACTCCTTTTTCATAGACCATAACTTAGATATATGAAGACATTTATTGCCTTTCCAATTCTCTCTAATTTTCTAAATAATCTAAGTATGTAAATGTTTTCATAATGGTTTGCCAGAGACTGTATGTAAATATCATTGGGCTCTCATTTTTTTAAAAGAAGCAAGAAAGAAAACAAAAAACCTTTCAGGCATTTCTTTCTTTAAAAATAATACTATTTCAAACTCAAACTAGATGAGATTTATACATTGATTTTTAGTTGCCCTTTAATTTTTTTTTATTTTTAAGGAATAAAATTTGGGAACATTTAAAGCAGTTCATAATGACATTTAAGAATATGATCTACTTTGGGGCACCTGACTGGCATCCAACTTCAGCTCAGGTCATGAGCTCACTGTTTGTGGGTTCAAGCTCCGCATCGGGCTCTGTGTTGACAGCTCAAAGCCTGGAGCCTGCTTCGGATTCTGTGTATCCCTCTGCTCTCTTTCTCTCTCTCTCAAAAATAATAAATAAATGTTAAAAAAAAAAAGGAATATAATCTACCTTAAATTAGGACTGGGAATACTGAAAATGTAGACTTTTTTTTTTTTCTTAAACATACAAAGAGTGAAACAACAAGTCAGATTCAAGGTGACTTTTAAAAAAAAAAAAAAGGAGGAAAAACACACAAGAAGAAAAAGAATTGGAAATGTTGAAAGATGGGGGGAAAAGATTTTTCAATTAAGTAGTGAAGAGATTATTTTCAGGAGAGGGGTCAAGAAGAGTGAGAAGATGGGGCGCCTGGGTGGCTCAGTCGGTTAAGTGGCCGACCTCGGCTTAGGTCATGATCTCACAGTCTGTGAGTTCGAGCCCCGCGTCGGGCTCTGTGCTGACAGCTCAGAGTCTGGAGCCTGTTTCAGATTCTGTGTCTCCCTCTCTCTGACCCTCCCCCCGTTCATGCTCTGTCTCTCTCTGTCTCAAAAATAAATAAACGTTAAAAAAAATTAAAAAAAAAAGAATGAGAAGAAAGTTAAATACTGGATTACAAACCATAATTAAAGTAATAAGGCTAGAGACTGAGGAGAAGAGGGTGGGTGGAGACAGCAGTGGGGCTTGAGGATTAAACACCAGAAACAGGAAAAGAAACCTGAAAAGAGGAGAGACAGAAGTGGGAGCCTTTAGAAAGGGAAGGAACAGTCAAAGAAGCCATTGTTTTCTCTCCAATCTTCCATTCTTGCTAAGAGGCTACCATTGACCTACTTATGTGGTGATCACCTTTCTAGACTGGTACAGACTTGGTTCAGGGTAGTTTCATTCCACCCAACCAGTCTCCTGGATTGCTGAGTCCTTTCTTGACTAACCATCAGGCATATGTTGTAATCAACAAATCTAGACTTATACAAACTTACCTGCATTATTCTGCCCATGGTTTCTGACTAAACATTATCAATTTTTCTTCAAAAGTTCTTCTGTTCTATCTTAATATGGGTCAAGTATTTTTCAAATATTTTTTTAGAATACATCTTTTTTCTTTCTCATAACAAATAAAAGCCAGAAGTTAAAGATAAATTTCCCACCACCAAACCTACAAACCTGACTTAATGGGCACCTATTCCCTCTCCCCTCCTTCTGTTACAAAATGACATGTCACTTTTTCTATCTAATATCAAGCTTCAACTTGTGCTCAGGCTTTCTACTGTTAACAGTAGAGAATATCACCTCTCTCTCAAATCATTAACTTCATACTCTCAACAGGGTCCTTCCCGCCTACATTTCTATTTACTCAAAGCTCTCTATCTAAAAAGAAAACATTTTTTAAAAGAAAAAAAAAGTAACCTTTTCTGAAATTCTCATCTAGCTAGAGTTCTCAAGCTAACTTTTGTCTCCCTTGACAACTAAACTTTTAAAAATTATCTAAACTTACCCTCTCCATTGTCTTACTTCCCACTCTCCTCTCGACATTAAATCTGGCTCCGGGATGTCCCAGTGCTCTCCTGAAACTGCTGTGGATAAGGTCACTAAAACTTTTTACGTCACAAAACTGAATGGCCAATTTTCAGTCTCATTTCACTTGAACCAGCATCATGAAAATCTTGACAATTCCCTCCTGGCCTCTGTAACATGTTCTCCCAGTTTTCTCCTACCTCTTTAGATGTTCCTTCTTTCTCACGTCCACTAATTCATCTTTCTCTGCCTGGAATTTAAAAGTTAAGTTCCTTGAAGCCTGACCCAAAGCTCAATTTTCTTCACATATTTGCATTCTTACAAGGTGATATCATCCTAATGATTATCTCTTCAGCCCAGATTTCTTCTCTAAATTGCAAAGCTTAGCACCAACGGATAATGGACCTCCACTTAGAAATTTCAAACTTAACTTAAATTCAATATGATCAAAATTGAATGCATAGACTCATGCTTCTGGGCATGATGAAATAACTGGGACCAGCTGTACCCCACCACTACTGTAAACAACTAGAAAACTGAACAAAATATATGAAATAACTACTTTTAGACAATAGGCAATTCAAAACTATAATCTCTGAGAAAGGGAAAAAAATGAGTTGAGCCATATGATTGCCCTGGCTTTCTGTCAGGAGCCACCTTCTACACTGTGGAGTCAGAAGGGATATGTCAGGCAGGACAAGGTGATCACACTGAATTGAGTAAATAGAGTTCAAATAAGCTAACGTGACAGAAATTTGTAGGTCAAAGAACCAGAGAAGAGGAAGCTATGCAGAGAAATGGCTCCAGAAATCTGCATAGATTTCCCCTGGACTCTTTTGCTAAGTACTAAATACACTGTATACTTTAAATACATTACAATTTTATTTGTCAATAATACCTCAATAAAGCTGAAGAAAACACAGGAATTCACTTTAATACAAAAACACAGAGAGGTTAAAAGTAAAAAAAAAAAATTAAAAATATATACCATAGAAACACTAATCATAAGAAAGCTAAAATAGCTATAACTAGACAAAGAAGACCAGAACAAGGAATATGTTCTGATAAAGAAGGACATTTCATAATGACAGAAACATAATAAAAAAATAACAATCCTACATTTATATGAAACTAAGTACATGTTATAAAATGTATGAAGCAAAATCCGACAGACCTCAAAGGAAAAGTAAATAAATCTAAAATTACAATTGGAGATTTTATCACTCCTCTTTCAGGAATTGATAGAACAAGAAGACAGAAAATCAGTTAGGGTACAGAAGATTTTAATAATACTATCAACCAAGTTTACTTAAAATACATTTATAAAACACTCTGCCCAACAAATAGCACAATACACATTCTTTTGAAGTGTGCATGAAATATTCACTAAAATAGACCATATTCTGGGTCGCAAACACCTTTCAAAAATTATTAAAGGGCTGACATTATATCAAATCTATTGTGTGGCCATGATGATATTAAATTAGAAATCAATAATGAGCAGATATCTGTTAAATCCCTCAAATAATTGGATATTTAAACACAAAAAGAGCTCATAGGTCAAAGAAGAAATCTAAACAAAAAAAGAAAACATTTTGAATTGAATAAAAATGATAACACCACAGATCATAATTTGAGGGATACAGATATAGTAGTCCTTAAAGGAAATTTATAGCTTTAAATGATTAAAAAATTAGAAAAAAATAAAGGACTTAAATCAATTAAATAAATTTTGGCCTTAAGTTGCCACAGAAACAAAATTAAAACCAAAGTGAAAGAAAGAAAGAAAGAAAGAAAGAAAGAAAGAAAGAAAGAAAGAAAGAAAGAAAGAGGAAGGAAGGAAGGAAGGAAGAAAAAGGAAAGAAAGAAAGAACAATGATATGAGCATAAATGTCTTTGTGTATAAAAATAGAAAGCAAACAATAAAGATCAATAAAATCAAAACCTATTTCTTAGCAATGAATCACGGGAATCTACCCCCAAAACCAAGAGCACACTGTATACACTGTATGTTAGCCAATTTGACAATAAATTATACTTTTAAAAAGAAAAAAACATATTGCTTTTTAAATCCCCTCAAAGTTGATAAACTCTAGCTACACTAATTAAGAAAAAAAAAACATCAATTACCAGTGTCAGGAATAAATAAGAGAATGTCACTATAGATTCTACATAGTGAGGGTTACTATTAACTATTAACAATGTCATACAAATAAATTCAACAACTTAGATGAAATGGACAAATTTATAACTTGAAGACACAAATTATTTTTTAATTTTAATAGAAAACTTGAATAGCACCATAATATTAAAGAAATTGGATTTATAATTAAAACTTTTGCCATGAAGAAAATTTCAGACCCAGATGGCTTCATTGGTAAATTCTTTTAAATATTTAAGAAAGAAATAAAACAATTCTACACAAAGTTTTTCAAAATATGGAAAGAGATGGCACTCATTTTATGAGGACAGCATTATCTTTATACCAAAACTAAACACATCAAGAAAACTACAATTACTGTATAATACTCTTTATAAATATATATGCAAAATTCCTTAATAAAATATTAGCAAACCAAATCAGGAATATATACAAAGGATAATAAACAATGACCAACAGGGTTTATCCCAAGAATGTAATCAATTTACCATAGTAACAGGATAAACATTAAACCATATAATCATCTCAATTGATGTAGTAAAAGCATTTTAATACCTGTTCAGGATACAAAGAAAAATAAATATGTGATTAAATAAATATATCATAAACTTTCAGCAAATTATGACTAGACATAAATCTTCTCAACATGCTAAGAGATGTCAATTGGAAAAATATATCTACCATCATACCTAGTGTTGAAAGACTCAATGCTTTTCCCCTAAGAGGAGGGGAAAATGTCTATCTCACCACTTCTATTCAACATTATGTGAGAGTCTAACCAACACAATAGAATAAGCAAAGAATGGATAGATAGACAGACAGACAGACAGATAGATAGATATAGAGAGAGAAAAGAAAGAAGTAACACATGTGTTTACTTGCAGACAACATAATCATCTACACAGAAATCATAAAGAATCTACAACAAAGCTTAAAAAATGAGTAGGTAAACTTAGCAATATCACAGAACATGAGGTCATTATAGAAAAATAAATTGAATTCCTATATACCACGAAAAAACATTGAAAAATGAAATTTTTAAAAAATATCATTTGTGATAGCATTGAAAAATAAATACTTAGGGATAAATTTGACAAAATATATACAAAACATGAACATTGAAAACTACAAATATTGCTGAGGATTTTTAAAGAAGTAAATGAAAAGACATGATGTATTCGTTGACTAGAAAACTAAATACTAGTCAATAATTGATAATTATGTCAATTATCCCCAAATTGTATAGAGACTCAATGCAATCTCAATCAAAAGTCTAAGAGATTGGGCACCTGAGTGGCCCAGTGAGTTAAGCGTCTGACTCTTGGTTTCAGCTCAGGTCATGATCTCACAGTTTGTGAGTTTGAGCCACACATCGGGCTCTACACTGACAGCACAGAGCCTGCTTGGGATTCCCTCCCTCAATCTCAATCTCAATCTCTCTCTCTCTCTCTCTCTCTCTCTCTCTCTCTCTGTCCCTTTCTCTGCCCCTCCCCTGCTTGCTCGCTCTCTCTCTCACTCTCTCTGAAAATAAATAAAATTTTTTTTTAAAAATTAAATTTACATGGAAATGTAAAGGATCTACAATTATTAAAATAATTTTGAAAAACAGGAACATACTTGAAGAATTGCAAGACTTACTATAAGACAGCAATGATCAACAAAGTGAATACATCATGTCTTTTCATGAATGGAATAAAATACAGAGTCCAGAAATAGTAGGTTGAGTTTCTAAAAAGGTGACAAGACCAAAAAGAGAAAGGATAATCTTCTCAACAAATGGTTCTAGAACAACTGAATATCCCCCACTGAGAAGAAAATAAACCTCACTGTCACACCATCCATAAAAATTAACTCAAAGTTTATAATACACTTAAACATACAAAATAAAACTATAAAACTACTAGAATAAAACAACAGAAAATCTTCATAAATTTGGGTTAAGCAAAGATGTTTACATAAGACACAAAAAGCATAGTCCATTAAAAAAAATTATGTTAGACTTTATTATGGTCTGAATGTTTCTGTCCTCCCAAATTTCATATGTTGCAATGTCAATCCCAATATGATGTTATTTAGTAGCTAAGGCCATTGGGAGGTGATTAGGTCATAGGGCAGAGCCCTCATGATTGGGATTATAAGAAAGACCCCAGAAAGCTAACTCATCCCTTCTGCCATGCAATATTACTGTCTAGGAAGCAGCCTCACCAGATACTGAATCTGCCAGCACAATGATCTTGGACCTCCCAGCCTCCATGACTATATGAAATAAATGTTTGTTATTTATAAAGCACCCATACTCAGTTCATGGTATTTTTGTTATTGCACCCAAAAGGACTAAGAAGGACTTCATCAAAAGTAAAAAAATTCTGCTCTTCACAAAGTATCATTAATAAAATTAAAAGGCAGGGTACCTGGATAGCTCAGGTAGTTAAGCATCCAACTCCTGGTTTTGGCTCAGGTCATGATCTCGCGGTTTGTGGGTTCAGCCCCATGTCAGGCTCCATGCTTGCAGTGCAGAGCCTGCTTAGGATTCTCTCTCTCTCTGCCTCTCTCCTGCTCATGCACTCTCTCTCTCTCTCTCTCTTTCTCTCTCTCTCTCAAAATAAATAAATAAACTTTGGGGCGCCTGGGTGGCGCAGTCGGTTAAGCGTCCGATTTCAACCAGGTCACGATCTTGCAGTCTGTGAGTTCGAGCCCCGCGTCAGGCCCTGGGCTGATGGCTCAGAGCCTGGAGCCTGTTTCCGATTCTGTGTCTCCCTCTCTCTCTGCCCCTCCCCCGTTCATGCTCTGTCTCTCTCTGTCCCAAAAATAAATAAACGTTGAAAAAAAAATTTTTTAATAAATAAATAAACTTAAAAAAATTAAAAATTAAATTAAATTAAAACGTAAATCACAGATTGGGGAAAAACATTTGCAATAGATATCTGACATAAAACTTTACACAGACTTGACAAAATATAGCACCCATTCTTTATAAAAACCTTCAACAAAGTAGGGATAGATGGAACATACCCCAATATCATAAAAGCCATATATGAAAGACCCACAACCAATATCATCCTTGATGGGGAAAAACTGAGAGCCTTTCCCCTATGGTCAGGAACAAGACAAGAATGTCCATTCTTACCATTACTATTTAACATAGTACTGGAAGTCTTAGCCTCAGCAATCAGACAACAAAAAGAAATAAAGCGCATCCAAATTGACAAGGAAGAAGTAAAACTTTCACTATTTGCAGATAACATGATATAGTATGTAGAAAACCCAAAAGACTCCGCCAAAAAAAATTGTTAGAACTAATACATGAATTCAGCAAAGTTGCAGGATATAAAATCAACATGCAGAAATCTGTTGCATTTCTATATACCAATAATAAAACATCAGAAAAATAAATCAAGTAATCCCATTTACAATTGCATCAAAAATAGTAAGATACCTAGGAATAAACCTAACTAAAGAGTTAAAAGATGTATACTCTGAAAACTACAGAACACTTCTGAAAGAAATTGAAGTGGATGCAAAGAAATAGAAAAGCATTCCATGCTCATGGATTGGAAAAACAAACATTTATAAACATCTAAACTACCCAAAGTAATCCACATAAATTACATATTTAATGCAATCCCTATCAAAATAACACCAGCAATTTTTGCAGAGCTAGAAAAAACAATTCTAAAACTTACATGGAACCACAAAAGACCCTGACTAGCCAAAGCAATCCTGAAAAAGAAAACAAAACTGGAGACATCAAGATGCCAGATTTCAACCTATATTACAGAGCTGTAGTCATTAAGACAGTATGGTACTGGCACAAAAACAGACACATAGATCAATGGAACAGAATAGAAAACCCAGAAATGAACCCACAACTATGGTCAACTCATCTTCAACAAAGCAGTAAAGAATATCCAATAGAAAAAAGACAGTCTCAAAAAAAAAAAAAAAAAGAAAAAAGAAAAAAGACAGTCTCTTCAACAAATGGTGTTGGGAAACCTGGACAGCGACATGCAGAAAAATGAACCTGGACCACTTTCTTACACCATACACAAAAATAAATTCAAAGTGGATGAAAGACCTAAATGTGAGACAGGAAACCATCAAAATCCTAGAGAAGAACACAGGCAGCAACCTCTTTGACCTTGGCTGGAGAAATCTCTTACCATACATGTCACCAAAGGCAAGGGAAACAAAAGAAAACATAAGCTATTGGGACTTCATCAAGATAAAAACCTTTTGCACAGTGAAGGGAACAATCAAGAAAACTAAAAGCAGCCTACCAAATGGGAGAAGATATTTGCAAATGACATATCTGATAAAGGATAAGTATCCAAAATCTGCAAAGAATTTACCAAACTCAATGCCCAAAAAACACATAATTCAGTTAAGAAATGGTCAGAAGACATGAAAAGACACTTTTCCAAAGAAGACATCCAGATGGCTAACAAACACATGGAAAGATGCTCAACATTACTCATCATCAGGGAAATAGATCAAAACCATGATGACCTCACACCTGTCAGAATGGCTAAAATTAACAAAATGAGAAACAACAGATGTTAGCAAGCATGTGGAGAATAGGGAACACTCTTGCACTGGTGGTGGGAATGCAAACTGGTGCAGCCACTCTGGAGAACAGTATGGAGGTTCCTCAAGCACTAAAAATAGAACCACCCTATAATCCAACAATTGGAATATTAGGCATTTACCCAAAGGATACAAAAATACAGATTTGAAGGGGTACATGCACTTCAATATTATAGCAGCATTTTCAACAATAGCCAAACTATGGAGAGAGCCCAAATGTCCATAAACTGATGAATAGATGAAGAGGTGGTGTATACACACACACACACACACACACACACACACACACACACACACACAGAGTGATATTATTCAGCCATCAAAAAGAATGAAATCTTGCCATTTGCAATGGCATGAATGGAGCTAAAATGTATTATACTAAGTGAAATAAGTCAGAGAAAGGCAAACATCATATGATTTCACTAATATGTGAAAATTAAGAAACAAAGTAGATGAACATATGGGAAGAGGGAGAAAGAGAAGAGAGGGAAACAAACCACAAGAGACTCTTAATGATGGAGAACAAACTGAGGGTTGATAGAGGGAGGTGGGTGGCAGATGGGGTAGAAGGGTGATGGGTACTAAGGAGGGCACTTGTTGTGATGAGCACTGGGTGTCGTATGTAAGTGATGAATCACTGAATTTCTACTCCTGAAACCAATATTGCACTGTATGTTAAATACTAAAATTTAAGTTTAAAAAAAAAAGGGGAAAAAAACTTTACACAGATTTTTTAAAAACTCTTATAACTCAATAAGAACACAGCCTTAATTTTGAAATGAAACAGATTTGAACAGAAATTCAGAAAAGAAGATATACAAATGGAAAAATCTTCAGGGAGATAAAAATTAAAATTACAAGCAATGAGATACCACTACATAGCCACTAGAATGGCTAATGTTAGAAATCAACAATACCAAGTGTAGTCAATGATGTAGGCAATTAGAATTCTCAAATGTTGCTGGTGGGAGTGCAAAATGATAGAAGCATTCTTGACAATAATTTGGTAGTTTCTTTAATAAATGTATGTAAATATGTGTATATATACTTGTATAATATATATTTATAAAAATTAAATATATGCACATACCATACAACTCAGGAATTCTGCTACTAAATATATTTATCCAGGAGATATAAAAATATATGTTCATTATGGAAGCACCCAAGTGTCCATAAATAGATGAATGGATAAAGAAAATACTAGGGGTACCTGGGTGGCTCAGTGGGTTAAGCATCTGACTTTGGCTCAGGTCATGATCTTGTGCTTTGTGAGTTTGAGGCCCATGATGGGTTCCCTGCTGACAGCCCAGAGCCTAGAGCCTGCTTCAGATTCTGTGTCCCCCTCTCTCTCTGCCCCTCCCCAACTTGTCAGAATGGCTAAAATTATAAACATGAAAAATTAATAAACATGAAAAAACAAAATACTACACACACACACACACACACACACACACACACACACACACAATTGGAATATTACTCAGCCATAAAAAAGAATGAAATCTTGCCATTTGCAACAACATGGGTGGATCTAGAGAGTATAATTCTAAATTGAAATAAGTCAGCCAGAGAAGACAAATACCATATGATTTCATTCATATGTGGACTTTAAGAAAAAAACAAACAAAGAAAAAAAAAGAGACAAAGAAATAGACCTTTAACTGTGAAGAACAAACAGATGGTTACCATAGAGGAGGCGGGTAGGGAAATGGGTGAAATAGGTGAATGGGATTAAGAGTACACTTACCTTGATGAGCACTGAGTAACATTTAGAATTATTGAATCACTACATTATACACCTGAAGCTAATATAACACTGTATTGCAATTATAGTGGAATTAAAATTTTAAAAAAATTATATATGTTCACATAAAGGTTTGGACTCAAATGTTCATTGTAGCTTTATTCTGAATAGCCAAAAATTGAAAACAACCTAAATGTCTATCAACAGATGAATGGATAAATGCATAGTGGTATAGCAGAATAGAATACAAGTCAGTTATACAAAGAAACAAATTATTCATATATATCATAACCTAGACAAATCGCAAAACCTTTATACTGAGAAAATGAAGCCAGCCCCAAAAGACTGCATATGCTATGGTTCCTATTTTTGAAATTTTAGAAAGACGTATCGAATCTCTAGTAAGAAAGCACATCAGTGATTGGCCAGGACCCTAGCAGAGTGGGGGTACTGTGAAGGGCAAGAGGAAACTTACTAATTGATGGAAAAATTCTCTATCTTAATTGTGGTGGTGATTACACAGGTATACAGATTTGTGTCAAAACTCATCCAACTATACATTTAGAACATGTGCTGCCGAAGCAAGCACCACACTATCCACTTAAAGCAAATGCATACTACTCTTTAATAAAGTTGATTTTTCTTAAATCAGTGCCCAGTTTCTCCTTCCGCCCTAGTCCATACCCTTCAAAATTGAGTCCTTTCCAAGTTATTTGAAACCTTGGTATCATACTTTCCCACTTCCATCTCCCTCCACACTCATATTCATATAATCACCACGTTATGTTTACTTTCAAAATATCTCAGCGTCTTGATATATCTTATCTCCACTGGCACTTCTCTGGTCCTACACTTCATTATCCCTCATCCAAATCTGGATGGCATCTCGGCACTCCTGTGTCCTTCTGGTGTATTTTCCATGCTCCAGCCAAATACAGATCTGATAATGATAGGTTTTTAAAAAGTTATGCAGTCCTTACCATGATCTAGAAGACCTTGCATGGCCTGGTCCCTGCATTCCTCTCCAAGCTATTTCAGTCATCCTGTATATCTCCACACTTTGGCCACAGTGGCCTTTCTTTCTTTCAGTCCTTGAAGGGACTGTTACTTCCCTCTTTAAGGCCTTGTTACTTTCTGTGTTCTGTGCTCATATACTCCCATCATCTAAATCCTTGCTCATCCTTCAAATCTCTGTTCAAGCATCACTTCTTCAGGAAAGCCTCAGGACATTCTACATTTCTCCTCAATAGTAGCTACTTCGATTAGAATTATATTATTATTTCTATAATTTACTGCTTAATTTGTATATCCCCTGTAGAATTTAAGGTTCACAAGAACAGTAGCCCTGTCCATCTTGTTTACCACCATATCCCTAGTACCTAGTAATAAAAAGTTCAACAAATATGAATAAGTGAATGAATATAGTCTACAATAAAGAACAAAATTAGACCAAGTGAGCCCATAGTAATGATAAAATAAAGTGTCAATGATGACCTTCTCTAAGAGTAAGCAGCTTCTCTAATCACTGACATTTTGTTTCTAAATGAGTCCAGAGGGACCCAGAAATCAGAATAGAATAAACAAACCTATAAAAGGTGAATGTCATTCTATCTTTAAGGACCTATTCACTGTAGTCTCTATGTTTTAAAATTTAAAAGAGATGGACTCATTACCTAGGATGTGACAATGTGCATCAAGAAGAAGAATAACTAAAGTTAATGTAAATATATAAAATATTAGTGATGCATGAATTCCTAATAATACTCAGAAACATTGGTCACCATTGGAAGTTGCTTGGCCACCAAATCACTACACTGAACTTTGATAATAAATGGTATAGAAATCAAATATTTAATCTTCATTTTCAGAGCAATTACATAGTGAACTAAGGAAAGTCCTTTATATAGAAGAATTACAACTAATAAATGCAGAAGGAATCATTTCTAAATGGTGACTCCCAAATTTGTTTACTACCCTTAATCCCACTTTGACTTGGTTGCTCTATAAGACATTTCAAACAGCCCATTCAATATGGCAAAATCAGGGATATCTTTCTTACTTCCAAGGATCTTCTATGACAATGGATTGATAAGCTGAAGCATGGTTTGTATGATAAGAGACTCAATATAAAAGTAAGTTTTGGAATATTTTATGGAGAGTGTTGAAGGCCAGCACAAAGACTTTGTGCTTAATTTGGTAGTTGATGGGGAGCCACAAGAGATTTTCTTTCTTAGTGATGGTGTGACATTATCAGAGATGTGCTTTATAAAAATAAATCTGGCAGCATATTTTAAAATAGACTGGAGAATACACCGACTGAAGGTGGGGAGAGAGTTGTGAAGCTATTGCAAAATTTAAGGAGTCTGTCATAATGGCCTGTGGTGGGGTGATAGCAGTGGGAATGGCAGATTCAGGAGCCAGAGGGGAAGTATAATTAGACAAAGGCTAACAGTTGTGATTAAAAAGGAAAATCATAAATGTATAAAATGATACCCACAGTGTTATGATTAATGAATGACTTCTGATAATGATAATAATGACTGTCAGGATTTGGTTTGCAAGCTCCAAGCAGTCAAAAATTCACAGCACTGTGTTGGTAAAATAAAGTGTTAAATAATTCAGCAACACTACTGCATCAGAAACTAACCAAGTACTAGAAACCACTTGAGTATTTAAAACAGAAAGACTATACTGAAGGAAATTCATTACATAGGTGACAGGAGAGGTAAAAACCCAGAGGACAGTGAGACTACCCAAAGATTGGCACCAAGAGGAAGCTACTACCATGCCAAAGCGAGACAGAGAGGGAGAAGAGCCAGTGGCCAGGGTCAGCCAATAAAAGGTGAACCTTCAGCAAGCTAGTCAGGAGAAGCTGAGCCTTCAGAGGAGACCCTTATATCAACATTAATCATTTGACTTCAAGGCAGATATGGAAAGAGACAAATAATTAGAACTCTTTCTCCTTCCCACATGCCAATCTCCTACAAGTGCCCCCACTAACAAAAATCAACTGGAAGCTACCTGACAGGGAACCACAGAAATACAGACTGCAGGGATCAACCTCCTGTAACATGGGGCAAACCTAAGGAGGGGTGAAGCATGGATATAAAAGCAGATAAACTGAGAGCCAGCACAACTATACAGCTTAGGGTGAAAGCTTTCAAATTTCCAGCCTAAGACTAGAGGTACAAGTATAAAATCAAGGATATTAAGTAAATATTCTATAATCTTAAATTTGAATTGGAAATGTTGATCTACACTGATGAGTTCTTTTTAAATATGTATTTCCTAATTATGTCTACTGAAAATGCTAAATGAAATGACAATGAAGTAGCAATGAACTCTCCTGGCCACTCAGATTGTGGTCTCTAACTACCATTCCTCACGGAAATGAAGAAGGGTCCTTCTAGGAACCACTGAATCACTGATATACAACAAGATAAACCTGGAACAACATATTGTGTCACAAAGTAAGGATATTATCAAGAATTAATTGAGTTGTATGAAAAGACACTGGAGCCAATATGAAGGAGTTCTTACTGACCTAATATGTGATAATTTTCATCAAAAAGAATAATAACTGCAATAAATTGGAACACACTAAAAATATAATAATCCAAAAATAAATTGAACTTTAATCAAGCCTCTATATCAAACTATCAGCTTATGTTAAATATTAAGATAGAGCAAAAGTTCCGCATTTTAGAACACATGAGAAGGAATCAGAAATTCAAAATGTGAAATACTCTACAGTGTAAATGACACAGAGTCTCTAACAAATCAATGGTATAAAAAAAGAAGAAAGACTTAAGGGTCATATTAACCAAACGCAATATGTGGACCTCATTTGAGTATTGATTCAAATAAACCAACTGCAAAAAACATTTTTGAGACAATTTAGACAACTTGAATATGAACTGAGCTTTAGATGATATTAAGGAATTATGTTAACATAGTTAGAAAAGATAAGTCTGTGTATTTATTTTTGAGAGAGAGTGCACGCAAGTAGGGGAGGGACGGGGTCGGGGAGGGGGGTTGGACAGAGGATCCGAAGAGGGCTCTGTGCTGACAGCAGAGAGCCCGATGCAGGGCTCAAACTCACAAACCACAAGATCATGACCTGAGCAGAAGTCGAAGGCTTAATTGACTGAGCCAACCAGATGCCCCAAAAGATAAAAAGTCTTAAGAAGAATTAGTAGCCGCTCACCCAGTGATGTCTAAAGTTAGTCTGGAAGAGCTGGGTCTGAATCTTAAGAAGTGGTCCCCAAAGTTTTCTGATTATCAGAATTACCTAGGCAACTTTTAAAACTTCATATTCCCTGTTCTAGGATGACACTAAACAGTTCCTCCAAGCATCCTAAAAACATCCAGGTTTGACTATCATACTATAAAGTTAGTAGTAGAGTTCTTTGGAGGAAAGTCCGATGTCAAGACCTTCAAACTGAGTCGTTTTGTTTATTCCACTGTTTCTATACAGCCTGGAAACCTGCTGGCCAAGCACAGGGTTTATCACTCACTCTTACCAAGTGAACGGTCTTTATCTGAAAGCTCCTTTCAATGCAGTTAGTAACAATAATAGTGTTTGCCATTTGTTGTAGGTCTTCTAGGCACTTTATATATATTATGTCTTATAACAATCCTATAAGGTAGATATCATCTCTAATTTATAGGTAAGAAAACTGAAATTTAAATAATTGTCCTTTGATCATATACAGCTAATGATGAAGGGCTAATGTTTAAGCTAGAATCTGTTGGGTTCCAAAGACTACATTCTTTCCATTATACTATATAACTTTCTTAGGAACAAGTAGGAAAAAATATTTCCTGCCATATGCACTGCATCATTTATATTTACATTCAGAATTTTTTCTTTCCCAATCAGATTATCACTGGCAGCTGCCATAGCAGAACACCCAGAAAAGACCTGAACAATTGTTAAAATCTGAATGAAGGGGGGAAACTGGAAAAAAGAGAAAATACCCATAGGAACTTAGGTCCTATAATAATATAGTTATATATAATGACTCCTTCTTCACCAAATCCAACTTGATAAATTGGAATTGTTTCTTCCTAGAAAGAAATGACATGTAAAAATGTCCATAAGTATGCCATAACTTCATGCATGATGCATTTCATAACAGGAGCACAGGTAAAGTCAACATTTTCAAATCCTGACATCTTTAATAAATCTATAGAATCATAGGTACAAACAAAAAATATTCTTTTAGTTGAAGCATAAACAAGGCTTAAGAATTTCATTTACCATTCCCTGCTGCAGCTATTAGCTAATATCCTTACTTTATAAAAAAGATATTCATTTCCCTTGAACTGTTTTCACCCATATCAAAACAGAAGTATTTAATATCTTTGAGGAGCTAAATTACTGGACATAAAATCAAACTCCATGTTCTTTAGAATAATTTTAACCACCAATTTATTATACACTGAAAAATATATACACTTGTTGTTGGTTCACAACCTTGGAAGCTCCCCGGGTGAAATTTGAAACTGGCCCAAGTACATGGAGGTCAAGGAGAGACCAAAGAAAGAGGTTATCCACTCCATATCAGCAGGTTTAAATAAGCAAGGGAACTTATATAGGAGGCTCGTCTTTGGCAGCCATAGACGAGTAGATCTCCACTCCTGTTTCCAACCGACAGTCATGTCCTCTCAATGACCTCCTACAACACTCATGCAGATTAAATATTCAAAAGAACCAAAGATCAAACTCCTAAACACTTTCGCTAAACTGCTAAAGATTTCATTTCTCAACCTTATCCAGACACACCAAGGAACAGTTTGCTAAGAGACTAACTTTCTCAATAAGTGAAAATTGCACACAGTGGGGAAATTAATTCCCAAGCCACAAGAAGCTAAACCAATGAAAGAATCAATCTGAAGATTAGCCTTGGAAGCCATGGATGTAGTTATTTTCCCCTGTGCCAGAAACTTGGTAGAGAGTTTTTTCTCTTCCTTAAGGAACACTCTGGACATCCACTAAGGTGAAAGAGAGCCCATTTTCCTCCCATAGAGCTGCTCAGTTTGGCATGGAACCTAAACATTGTTTTGGAATCCATATACTTAGCACAAATCAGAATATTCTCACAGATCAATGCAAGTGTTTGTGGGTATCTTTACTGTTGTCAGATTATTATTATCCCTCAAGTACAGCCTGAGACAAGAACTTGGGTGCAGGTGGCTTTTTCAAGAGGTGAGTCCAGAAAGCAAGAATAAATTAGTTGGGAAGGTGAGATGAAGAAGTTAAAGGATATATTATTACCTGATTAGAACTGTGGGGATCTGGGACTCCACTCTGCAAGGGACCTACCTCATAATTATCCTTCTAAATGACAGAAGCCTAGGACACTTATTTGCCAACTCCCTACTTCATTGGTTGAAGGTCTCCAACAAGGCATTGACTCTCCCATTCTCCCAGATTCTATACTAGACCATGTTCCCATGGCTTTGTGGAAAGTACTAAGAATTTATATTCTTAACAAGTTCCTGCTGTTCCTGGGACCAGACTTGGAGAAGTCCCCAGAGAAATGTCTCATATACAGTCACAAACCAGTCTTTGAAGTAGCCCAAGGCAACTGCCATGTCTTTCCTTCTGTCCTGGCTCCCACTTATGAACACACAATACCACCATTCATGCCCCTGAAGCAGTGCCCACCTCGAGAAAACCAATGCCTTTGTTCTCCCAATACTGCCAAACCACTGTCCTCCAAATTTCTAGGACCAACTCAGGGCCCCCCTGTGTTAGCTAGGGTCCCAAAAAGATATACCGATGCTCGGAATCTTGCAAAGTCTTACATAAAGACTTGCATTCTGTCAGCTCAAACTCAAGCAAGGGACCGGAAGCAAAAGATATAATGCCACACCTTCATTAATTCTACTCTCTTCTTTTCTACAAAGCACTACCTCTAATCAGAACCCTCTCCCATATTCAAAACAAGATTTCTCAAAATAATAATGACTGGAAATTGATTTGGAAAGAAGGCTGTAACACTAGCAACATCTGAGCTCCAACTCAGCCTGTGAAAACCCCCTTGTTTGCTTTTGTCCTTGTTTTTGTGGGAAGGCATTAGATGGGTCTATTACTTTAATTGTGATGGTATCATAGGAGGTTGCGCATGCCCAAGCTCATCAAACTGCACACATTAAATATGTGTAATTCCCTGTATATCAATTATACCTCAATAATGCTGTTTTTTTCCAAAACCCTTCTTTGTAACATATAATAGCACAGAAACATTGATCCCTTTTCTCCAAACTCTGAGAAATCTCTAGAGGAACCTTTACTGTGATCATGGTATCGGTTATCCATTGCTGTATAACCAATCACCTCAATGCTCAGTGGCTTAAAACAACAACAAGCATTCATTTCACTCATAAATCATTACATTAGCAATTCACTGTATTTAACTCCTTTCAAATTGATTTTGAGTTCTATAGACACAGCCTTTATGCAGGAAAAAAAAGAACAGTGTATTATTATAAGTTGAATTGTGTACTCCCAAAGAAGATATATTGGAGTCCAAACTCCCAGGTTCTGAGCCCTAGTCTCTCAAAATGGGACTATATTTAGAGACAGGGTCTTTACAAAGGTGATCAAATTAAAACGAGCTGAGCCCTAATCCAATATGACCGGTGTCCTTATAAAAAGGGGAAATGTGGACGCAGAGACAGACATCCAAAGAAGGAGAGACATACACCCAGGGAGAAGATGACCATCTATAAGCTAAGGAGAGAAATCCAGAGCAGACCCCTCACAGCTCTCAGAAGGACCCAACTCTGTCCAGGACCTTGATGTCAGGCTTCTAAACTCCAGAACTGTGAAATAACACACTTCTGTTATTTAAGCCACCCAGTTTGTGGTACTTGGTTACAGCAGCCCTGTCAGACTAATACATGGCTCAAACAATTTTCTGTTTTTTGCAATTTTCTGAATTTGCAATGCTCTTATCACCAGTCAGGATAATTTTGAAGATCCCTGGTCTTCTAGTCATTTCTTAGTAACAAGGAGGACAGCAAGTTTGGACTTAGGAGAATTACAAGAGTTCTTAATTAACTGAGCATGTGTTATCCAAGTTCCCTCCACAAAGGTGTTGCATGGAGAAGCAAGGTTGTCATAACATGAAAATACCACTAATATTGGCTTTTGACCTCTGGGACAGTTAGGCCAAGTGTAGACAACTGTACACAATATCTAGGTCTCAGGGAAAATTATTCTCATAATTTTTGTTTTTATTTTTCAGATAAAGCCCCAATCAATTTTTTTCTACTGTTTACCTTAAAAAGTTGCTTCCCGTTTTAAATAGATTCACAGGTAAGGGCCAGAGACCTTCAGTTAGTGAGGGCCTCCTTCCTGTCACTTTCTCCATTCTTACCCACCTGCAAGGACTCTAGTTTAATGAATCTCACCACGTCAAATTCCCAACTTTCTCCTTACACCGTTTTCTTAAAGTAATAGTATGACTTACATATTTTTATCCAATCAGTACCGCCATAATTCTCATCTCTGTGTTTTCTCCAATCCAGAATTTAAAGATGGAATGGATTGGCCCCATCCACAGTGACTTTATGGTAAAAAGACATGTATTGCCTATTTCTTGCCATATTACTGCTATAACTTAACATTTCCTCCTTTTATCCTTTGCTCCTGTCATCTGTTACTTATGTTTAATTATGTTTTCCTCCCTAAAACTATGCAGCTCTGAACTCTTAAATGCAAAAGAATGAGCAATGTGAATTTAATTTTTAACTATAATAATGGCTTTTTTCAAAATAAAGAATGGCACTTTATGACATGTCATTGATTTCAAAATCTATAGTCTTTGGAAAAAAATAGGGGCAAAGTAGAATCTATTACACACTTTGGACCAGTCTTCATTATCTATGACAAGATACAACCAGCCTTCTCTGGGATACAGCAAATCTGAAGCCTGGAATTTGGATCAAGGTCTTGCCTTGTTAAAGGAAGCGACCAGGGACACAGCAATTTCTCAGAGGATAATGTTGTAACTCCTTGTTCAGTTTCAAAGGAAAAAGGCAAGTCTGTACTTCACATGGTAAGAAAGAGTCCCCCACCACACGTTTTGGTGCTACTCACTCTGCTCAGTCTATAAATTAAAAAGTTAATTTCACTACATTTTTATTCCTTTTACCTATTTCTTTTCCTTCTCAAACTCTATTCGTTTGTTCTTTCATTCATTCATTCCTCAAATATTTACTGAGCACCTATTATTACATGCTTCTTGTTCAATGCTGGAGATACAATGATAAGCCAGACCTGGTTCAAGAAGCTTAGAATCAGCAAACTGACAACAGCTAAAGAAAACATAACAAACAAATAAAGAGAATGTGGGATAGGTAATAATGAGGAGTCACACTTCAGTTGAGGGTCAGAAAGGGACTTTCTGAGGGGATGGCGTTTAAGCTGAGATTTCAAGGACAAGAAGGAGCCTGGCTTTGCAAGTACCAGCAGAAGAGGTTTCCAAGTGCAGGAAAAAGCCAGTACAAAGGCCCTGAGGAAGGACAGGGTGTAGATCCTACGGGAAACTCCTCTATGACTGCAGTAAACGGATTGACAAGATGAGTCCTAAATGTTTATTGAAGAAAGCAAGACACACAGCATGATTTGTCCCCAGACCCACATATCCAAAGAAAGACCCTTGTTAGAGTAATACTGGCATATCTTAAAAATATAATTTACTCCATAAACCCCTGCCAACTTAAAAAAAATTTAAAAACTGACCTTTTTAAAATCATTTTTGCCTTTTCTTGTCTTTGATGCATATGCTAATGAATAATAACCTAGTCAAAAAATAATCATTACCTTCTAATGCTTCAAAGAAGTGAAACCATTTTGCAGTCTATATTGAAATCATTTTGCAGAGATTTATTAGGATGTAGGACCCCCTAAAATTTCCAGCTAAGAAGAAGGATTTCCAAGGAAAGTAGTTTCACTGAGGTATGATCATGAAGCACATGAACTCTGGCATCAGGCAAATTCTGGGTTTGTATCCTACTTCTATTTCATATCATCTATGTGACTTGGATATTTTCTCCATTCATCTTCACAGGATTAACCCTTAGCTTCCCATTTTTCCAGAAAGCAGGTTTAACTATGAAGAGCAAATGAAATAATATATGTGAAGTATTTCAAACAGAACCAGGTACATAAAAGTACCGACTGGACATTAGCTGCTACTATAATTACATTTTATTAATGATTTAACTCGTGGGCAAATTAGGAACTCACTGCTAAAGACATTCTACTCAGAAAGTTTCATTCCTTAAGAAAAAATGACAGACATGGGGTGCCTGGGTAGCTCATTCAGTTAAGCATCTGACTCTTGATTTTGGCTCAGGTCATGATCTCACAGTTCATGGGATCAAGCCCTACATTGGGCTCTGCGCTGATAGCCCAGAGCCTGCTTGGGATTCTCGCTCTCTGCCCCTCCTCTGCTCGTGTGTGTTCTCTCTCTCTCTCTCTCTCTCTCTCTCTCTCTCTCTCTCAAAATAAACAAACTTTTTTAAAAAAGAAAAACTGACAGACATTACTGAGGAAAAATGGGTGAAAAAATACCTACAATGTTCCAATGAACTTATTCAACACTTCAAAGATCAATATGAAACATAGTCATACCTTGCTACAGATCTCACTCCATAAAATATCACCTCAACTTGATAAACTCCCATTACACAAATTCCAATGAACCTAATTTGGCCATTAAATCTGCTATGATTCAGTGAAGGAGGTATGAGAATCAGTGGGATTATTTCAAGAATGAACTAAAACATGTTGCTGTCAAAAGCAAATGCAGCCAAAATAGAATCTGAATTATAATAAGGTCAGGGAGCACCTGGGTGGCTCAGTTCGTTGAGCATCAGACTCTTGATTTTGGCTCAGGTCATGCCCGGTTCGTGGGATAGAGCCCTGTATCTGACTGCACTGATGTCCTGGAGCCTGCTTGGGATTCTCTCTCTCTCTCTCTCTCTCTCTCTCTCTCTCTCTCTCCCTCTGCCCCTCCCCACTCATGCACTTTCTCTCTCTCTCTCAAAATAAATAAACATTTTTTCAAAAAAAGAAAGTCAAAACAATTTTAAAGAGAAGAAATAAAAAATAAAATGAATATTGTTTACTTGCTACCATAATATTTTGAAACATTGTAACTGTCAAAGAAATGCTTGTGACATTTCCTGGACTGTTAACTGATGAGCATTTCCTTACATATGAAAAAAACTTTAAGCTCTTAACTATAAAATGTAGGCAAAAGATGTATCTTCTAAGTGCATAAAATGTTCAGCTAAGTAAAAGGTCTATCCAAATTTCAGCTAGCTTTCCTCTGGGCCCATTAAACATGGGTCTGAACTTTCACAAAGATGTTGTAATAGGCTAATATTTCTGCAAACTTCAGAAATAATTAAAAAAAAAAACATTAAACGGATGACCAATGGAGAAAGTTAACATGATGAAAATTTAATAGGCAGAGGGATTTTTATATCTAACTTACCAATGATACTACCAGTTGTATTAAAGAAAATCACTGAATCAGATAAGATGTTGGGCTAGTAGAATTGGGGTTTATGCTTTTATCACCCATTTCTAATGGAGAAGTTTACTCAGTAAATTAATGGGATGGAAACATTTTTAGAAAATAGTATTTAACCCATTCAAAGGAAGAAAAATTATTTTGAGGCATCTAGCATGCCGATTTTCATATAAATAAATGTGAATACTAGGTAAACTAATTACAAGTCAATTTTTTTAACTGTTCATGAAAGCAGATCTACAGAAACCTCTAACTGAAAATATGTCAAGCAATTCTTTCAAGGTATTATTTAAGCTGTTATAGAATTCTGAAAATAATGAAACTAAGTTTTGAAATATTCATAATAAAAACTTTTTACTAATTTCAACTAAGTTTTCCCTAACCTTCCCTCTAGAAGTAATTTTGTTCTGCAGTTCAGGATGGGACTGGATCAGGGAAATAGATGAGAAGAATTCACTTTAAGAGTCAGAGTTGGGGCGCCTGGGTGGCTTGCGGTTAAGCGTCCGACTTTGGCTCAGGTCATGATCTCACGGTCCGTGAGTTCGAGCCCCGCATCAGGCTCTGTGCTGACAGCTCTGAGCATGGAGCCTGTTTCAGATTCTGTGTCTCCCTCTCTCTCTGCTCCTCCCCTGTTCATGCTCTGTCTCTCTCTGTCTCAAAAATAAATAAACGTTAAAAAAAAATTAAAAAAAAAAAAGAGTCAGAGTTGAGAGATAAAGACTTTAATAGGTAATTTACTTTTTTTAAAACAAGAACCAGGGACAAGGGTGTTGTTAGAAGTAGTTGGGCACAGTGAACTCTGTTCATCTAGAATTGTTATTCTTATTCTCCAGGAGAATTTAAATATGATAAAAATAGGCCATTTTCCGCACGTGGTGAGATCCAAAGAGGTTGCCTCTCTCTGACAAATAACAGAGGAAATATCCAGAATAAATCTCTTGTTTATTATTATCTCAGTGGACAATAATTTCTAGAAAGTGAGGATTAGTTCTTTTTCCTCTTCAAACTACACCTTGCACAGTACTGTGCACATCGTAGGAATTCCTCAACAGTTCAGTGAATTCCACTGAAAAACAAATTACTCACTAATCTTAGATTCTTCAATGTCAAAGCATAAAGATAGAATCAGAAAAGAGCACTGAATTCTGAACTAATTCAATAACAGTCATAAATTATGAAGTGTTTCCACCAACATGTGGTTAAGTATGGGTACCTAATTTTCAAATGACTTAGTTATTAAAGGACAAAAATAACACAAATGTCACAGAATTTTCAAAGAGCTTTATAATTTGTGTAACTTGCTAGAATTGGGGTTATCAAATTTAATATGAACAGCTTTCATCAAATTTGGATTTAATGAATGCAGTTGTGAAATGGGCAAATCCAATCTACTGCAAACAGCTCAACTCTTAATTCATTCCACAGATATGATTTACCCCTAATAGCCAGAAGCATCACTTCTAATAGCTCATGTTACGGCAGAATGGATTATATTGTATTCATTCCACCTCCAGGAAAGAAGCTAGCATCCATAATAGTAGCATTCAACTATGTGTTATAAAGTACAGCCCAGCAGAACTTTTATAATATAAAATGTGAAGATATTTAAAACATAAATTTAGTAGGTTGTGGCAGACCAGAGACTTCTCTCTTTCCACTAAAGGGATATATTTTTGATTCAAATCTTTCAAATCCTAGTACCTGAGATCAGCTACAAAACTTACCCAGAACTGTGTGAAAATGTCAACCTCTGCTGTGTCTGAGTCTCAACTCACTATTTCTACAAACATGTATGTGCACAGGCAATGAACATTTCTAAAAGAGAAAATATATCATTCATTTAATGTGGAGGATGTATCTGCATTTGAGAATGTAATGGACGTTCACATCTCTTCTTCCAGGGAAACGTGTGCTAGGCAATGAAGTTTGGGTTGCAAATGCTATGTGTTCTAGCTCTCCTTTTTAATGTTTCGCTCCTGAGTAAATTCCCCATCACATGTAAGCAATTTCTAAAATATCTGCAATCTAAGAAGGTTTCCAGATCTACCTGGAAAAATGAATAACTGCATATTAGCTTGACAGAAGGTATATAGAATTAGATCAGAGGGTAAAATATACAGCATTACAATGCAAAGAGGTTTCAAGGTCATTCTGAAATCCAAGTTCAAATCTTGATTCTGACAAGACTATGTTTTTGGGCAGCTTAATGTCTCTCAGCCTTGACTCCCTCATGTGTAAAATGGGGATAAAAGTAAGACCTTTGTGGGAGTTGGAGTTTACACACACACATATACACACCACATAGATCATCTTCAGCACGATCCTGAAACCCTGCCCCATGGGGTTAATGAGGTTGCAACTACAGGAAATTTAAAGCTTGTTTTTCAGAGACCTATTTCTCCCTAATCAGCTATTGTTTATTTTCAGGCCCCACTAACAAATCTGCTCGCTCTTTCTGCAGAAGCCTGGACTGAAGGTCACTGACATGATTTCAGTCTATGAACAAGAAAGGCCCTGCATTCCTTACCGGAGATAATGAACCCAAGACCCCATCCAGTTTGTACCAGCTCTTCTGAGCATGTGCATAGTCTCTCTCCTTCTCCTAAGATGATCTTCTGACTAATGTCAGGAGCCTCATTTTGCCTCATTTCAATGTGTTGCCTCCACCCCAAAGTGAACATGGGATGTATGTTACATACCTGTTTGCTCAATGCACATGCTCCATATTTCCTCATGAATAGTTATAATTTCCCCACCATTTTCATCAATATGTATATAATCCCAACCCCTATGATTAAAAGAAAAACTTGTCATCTCCTCCTTCAAGAAGGCAGATTTAAGGCTTGCCTTCCCATCTCCTCATTTGACTGCCTTCCATATTTGTACCTTTTCCTTGCTGCATATTCAGTGTCTCAGTGATTGGCTTTGCTGCGCATCAGGCAGAAGAATTTGGGTTCTGTTACAATGCACAGATCAGGCACTCTGAATTGCAGCTAATCATGCATAATAACATGCGGACATCTCCACAGCCCCATCTCCCACATTATATAGGCATTATTTACTCATGTTCTCTCCTCCTCTCTACGTTACGGGCCATTAGAGGCAGAGGCTGTGTCATATTCAATTCTATAACTTCAGGACCTAACACATACCTGGCATCTTCTAGAACCCAGCCAACTGCTACTTATATTTGGTGACAGCAGCTGGCTTCTCCTAAATATTAACATATTTTATTAAGTAGACCAAATAAAATGATGACTGCTCATTCTTAACCTGTTAAATTTTCTCCCTCTGTTTTTGTTGAATTTATGTAGGTGGAAACTTACTGAGCTGTGACAATCAGTTGTTGTTTTTCTACTTAAAATTTGACATTTAAAATTCCCCTATTGTTTTACTCTCTTGGTTCATCTGGGTACCTTGCCAAAAATTTAATTTTCTTTGCTATTAAAAAAAAAGATAATAGTAATGGAATTGTGGTCCTGAATACCAGATGAGCTTTTTTTATTCAAAATGCAATAAATTTTCTGAGTAAAAATTTAGATAACTGATTCCCCATTTACAATTCTTTATTAAAAAGTAAAGAAATGAAAATATTTTTGCCAGATTGTAAACCTATAGGAAGTTAGAGTTTTCACTGACTGTTCAAGTTCGTTCCTTTTTGAAAAATGAGATCCTAATTTTTAAACACTTGCCAAATAAGAGCAGCTATTTGGCACAAATCAGATTATTTCTGTATTTCCTCCTTCCTTCTCTCTCTCTCCCTTCTCCAAACTGGTGGCCCAATCTCATACAAAAGTATAATCAGCACCTTCAGTCTCCTCACCACAAAGTGTGCACAAAACAGGTAGCATAGACGAGGTTTCAACACCCTTAGTTTGAACCTCTATGATACCTTCAGTCCAGAGCTGCAAAGCCCTTCTCCAACTTACTTTTTCCAAACAAATAAGGCATGTAATCTAACCTCCATCCCCTACTCCCACTCATTCTCCTTCTGAAATCTCTCTCTCTCTCTCTCTCTCTCTCTCTCTGTTTGGTTTTGTTTTTTATATAAGGAGGCCCATCCATCCAGAGACTTGAATACTTTCAACTCACATCTGTGAAAGAGCCACATCAGTTAGCAACCTGCAGAACCTTTATTTTCCCTACAGGGGGCCCAGACACCTGAGTTTTCACAAGCCTTCCAGGCGAACCGGCTGTATGTGCACTTGAGGCTGAGAACTTCTGCTGTATGTGCACTTGAGGCTGAGAACCTCTGCCCCAGCCCTACAATGTGGAGCCCAGACAGGCAAATCTTCATGGCCTTTCATTTCTATAAACATGCTTTAGATCCTCAATCATCTGCTGATCCCCAGGCCAGGATTTGAATGACTTTGTGGTTAAGCACAATTCTGAATGGAGTCATAACACTTCCATGTCATAACTAATATTTACATGAATAAAGCAGTTGTTTCTTGGAATCTGAACTACCTCACTATACATTTTTAAATTTTATTTGTATCACACACACCTTTACACATCAAGACAGTCTGAAGGGAAAACCCAAAGGAAAAAGGCAAAACATCTTTAGTGAGGAAAGCACAGAAGAGTGTCCAACAGCCCCACCTAAAAACCCAATTCAGATCACAGTGTCTTTAACAGTAAGAAAATCAGAATGGCCATTGCGAATGGCTCAACACAATTAACAATAACAGCAGTGATGACAAAAACCACACTTATTTGTTTCTTAATGACACAGGCACTGTGCCAGCTGAGCCACATATATTATTTAATCCTCACAACAACTTCCCCCATTTCACAGATAAGGAAACTGAGGCACAGAGATGTGATGCAACATGCCCATGTTCTTATAGATCTTTAATGGCAGGGTTGGGACTCGAGGTTATATGTGTCTCCCTCCAAAACCACAAACTCAAACTACTTTGCCATGCTGTTTTCCAGCCCATCAGCCCAGATTTGGTGGGCAGTGAGAAAGTAATGTGTTCTTGTACTTTCATGATTGTGAGTTATCTAGAAACATTTCCTATGAAACAGGACACTACAGTTTGAATGCTAAGTTTGTCAGTGCCTTGAATGTCTCACAAACCTATTGAGGGGCTCATTTTTAGTTCCGCAGGAGAAAACTTACAAAATGTGACATGAGGACATCAGGTACAAGGCGAACTTTACTGGTCACTGTAATTTGCAATTGTCACATCTGTGTGGTACCATCTTGAACAATGGGGCCATGAAAGCAACAATATCAGCAAGGTAACAGTAATGAGCAAACTGCCTAAGAATCAAGGCTAAATAGACTTACTGGTTAAGAAATAATCCTGGCACATATTCTTCAAGCAACAGTCACTCACTCCGGACAATGAATTTAAGTTTCAGCTTTGGAATCAGTTGCTTGTTTTAAACTTACCATACTGGACATCACTATCAACCCCTCATCAGCACCATCCACTATTATTTTCCCTTGTCTGCAGTTCATGGAAAGCCCATGTCAGAGTAGATGAAGATTGAGGCACTGGGCAGAGGTTTGTGGAAAAAAAGAAAGGCACAAGTCCTTAACCTCAGTCTCTTTCCATCAAAAGTTACAAAGAAAGCAAAAGTCAGAGCATCTGGAAAGGTCAAGTGATTTGAGTGACCTCTGGTAAACACTACACAAAATCCCATAGACACAAGGCTACAATTGGAGACAGTTCACCACTCGTGCTAGAAGTGCAGGTTCCCTCACAGACCCCTAGATAAATAAATGTTCAAATGCTAGGCTAGTGCCACTCTGCTGGCTGCTTGGGTGGTTCTGCACCTCAAGGCAATATACTTAGTCAGACTCACTCTCTGACAGAGTTATGGTTTGCCAACAACAAAGTTAGAACTAATTTATTTGTACCTATAATATTGTATTGCTCATAAAAATTCAATACTCGACTAAGACCTCATAGTAGTAATCTTACTCTATTTCAGGTTTTCTTAGTCTCAGCACTGCTGACATTTTGGACTCAGTAGTTGTTTATTGTAATGGACTACTCTTTGCACCGTGGGATGTCTAGCAACATCACTTGATGCCAATAGCAATCTCCTTCCCTAAGTAGTGGCCATCAAAAAACATCTCCAGACACAATCAAATGTCCCTGATGAGCAAATCACCCTTAGTGGAGAATCACTGCTCTATTTGATCAATTTGTCCCATATCAAGGGTCTTTAAGAGGCAAATGTAATACTTACATGTACAAATGTAATACAATTGCAACTATTTAAAAGATATTTCATGTTACTGTAGGTCTCTGTGTTTTTTACTTATTCAGACATCAAGTGCCCTTTCTTATTCTGGTGGTGGTGTACTAAGTGTCCTTGAATGAAGTACCAGGCCCTGTCTAGTTCCTATCTTTCCATCTTCCTTTTCTGAACACCTGGTACCCTTGAACTCTACCCAGCTATGGACTCACCGCCAACCTCATCTCTCAAGGACTGATCTTGTTCAAGGAGGGACATTAACCTAATGTTCTCATAGTCAGTGTCTTCTCACTCCTACTATGTCTCACTAAACCACATCCTTGTAACTCAGCTTTGAAAATGAGGCATATGCCTTGAACTGGGGGAAAACAAGTCCCCACTCACCATGCAGTGTTGATAATTTAAGTTCTGCCTTATTCCTATACTTTTATAATTGGTCTCAGAAGCCATGATCCTCTATGATCAGGATCCTGAATTTATTTTTACCAGTTCTGACTTAAAATTTGTGACTACCTGTATGCAGATGGAATTGTCAGTCTAATATTATTTTGTCTGTTCCTAGAATCACATATATCATCTACTTTAGAGTTGGCTATCACTGAGCTTCCACAACCAGCCAACAATGCCCATTACACCTTGTTATACCTACAGGATGCCAGTAGCGGCACTAGGCTGCTACCACCTGTGATTTCACCAACCCCTCTAAATGTCATCCTCAGCCAGTCATTCTGCAACCCTGCCCCCTCCCCAGTGTCCATCCTACACATGCAATTGGAGGATTTCCAGATCTAGGTTTTTTCCCCACAACATTATAGTTACCTTAAGTAGGCCATGACACTCAAACCTAGGGTAGACACTAGAATATCCAGTTAGCTCTTCTAATTAGTTCACTCAAATTTTATTTAAACCTTAAGACAGAATATTGCTGGACACTTAGGCTCTTGCCATAATTTGGCTATTGTTGAAAGTGCTGCTATAAACATTGGGGTACAAGTGCACTCCTGTATCCCTTGGGTAAATTCCTAGCAGAGCCTAAATGTCCATCAACTGATGAATGGATAAAGAAATTGTAGTTTATATACACAATGGAATACTACTTGGCAATGAGAAAGAATGAAATATGGCCTTTTGTAGCAATGTGGATGGAACTGGAGAGTGTTATGCTGAGTGAAATAAGTCATACAGAGAAAGACAGATACCATATGTTTTCACTCTTATTTGAATCCTGAGAAACTTAACAGAAGACCATGGGGGAGGGGGAAGGAAAAAAAAAAGTTAGAAAGGGAGAGAGCCAAACCATAAGAGACTCTTAAAAACTGAGAATAAACTGAGGGTTGATGGGGGGGTGGGAGGGAAGGGAGGGTGGGTGATGGGCATTGAGGAGGGCACCTGTTGGAAGGAGCACTGGGTGTTGTATGGAAACCAATTTGACAATAAATTATATTAAAAAATAATAATAGAAATAAATAAATAAAACAGATGCTTAAAAAAAGACAGAATATTCCTTATCTAGTTAGATAAATCTAGTTAGATTGCTTTTCTAGGGGTGAAGAAAACTAACAGAAATAAGATCTCCAGTGCCCCTCTCACAATGAATGTAATATTTGAATACAGTATCTTTTTTACTTCCACATATTTTCTCAAGAAATGAAAGACATGCGAGTCTCACTCCTAGCAAAACACTTAAATGAATCAATTTTTCTACCTCATACTCCTCCCTTCTTCATAATTACAGTGAGTATAAAATTTAAGTATAGACAATTCAGAAAGAGAATCAAAAATAAAGACTTTAAAAGTGTCAAAATCCACCCAACAATTAATTTTAATTTCAGCAACTGCATGGACAGAAAGAATGCTCACTGTGGAGAGAATCTTACTAGGTCACTCTTTCCAATCCTCTGCTTCTATGGACAGCTGCATCCAAACCATTCTAGTCAGCCACTGGCCCTGGCTGGGCTGTAGCACTTACACAATTAATAATTACATGGAGACTTCACAAAAACGAAACCCACTAGAGAGCAGCAAATGCTTTCAGAACTTCCCAGAAGTTGGGCAACAACCTTCAATGCTACTTCACTTATTCTACTACCCTGCAGCGTGATTAGGGTTAAGTACCCACACTAGTGTATGGACAGGGGAAATACCCAAGCTAAATGAAGCATTGTGACAGCAAGAAAGGTAGAAATGTAAGTCTAAATGACACAAGTCAATTTACACACAAAGCCAATTGCTCCAATGATAGAGTGCTTTTCCAATTACCGATCATAATCCAGAGAACTGGAAAGAAGACCTATTAAGGTTCTCTCCCCAGGAAATGTACTGAAATTAACTTAGTAGGTCTTGAATTCACTTTTTTCTTTTTATGGAATAGAAAACTTCAGAATATGTTATAAGCAAATAGTAAGTGTAAGAATGTTCCCTAAAACTTCTTTGCCTAGGTAGATAAGTGGTGAACAGATGATCGATAGAGAGGTACTCAACAACTATTCATTGAACACCTACAATACACCAAGTACTTTTCTAGACACTTAAATACGTCACTGACTACAAAAGATAAAGATCCCTGTAATCGTGATGCTTACATACTAGTAGACTAGATAGAAATGTAAAATGTATTTCTTAGTGCATCCTGAATTTTTTTTTAAGTTTGAAAGCCACCATTTATAGTACAGAGATGCCCACGCATTCCCTCCACCACTCCCTAAGGGCGGATGCACCCAGTAATCACCCCGCCACACTGGGAAGTCCTAGACAGGCTGAAGTGGGAAGAATAGTCCAAATCATTCCCCCTTGCGCCTTCCAAGCTTGCCTTTGAGGTCAAGCATGGCTTCCTGAAGCCATCCTCTCTTTGCTCCATTTTGCATCTCCTGCTTTAATTGTGTCTCTTTCCCACAATTTTAATAGATAAAGTGGTTGCAAGGGAAGGAAAACAGCAAAATGAACCAGCTCTTTGGGTATATTTCCTAAACAGACAAAGAAGTTTCACTTTAATTTTTGATAAATATTCACTGCTAGTAACAGGCAAACTGTCGAAATTGTGATAGCTTATTCTCTTAGGTCAGTTAAACAACATATCTATATATATTCTTCTTAAATCTCTTCAGAGCTATCCTAGTAGGTACTAAGTCATGTCCAATTTGGCACTTCTCAACATAATGACTTGCTTATTTAATTTGTAGCAGCTGTAACTCACGTTTAGTGGGTCTCCACTATGAGCCCAATGTTGGGTTATGTGCTTGTCTTTAATTTTCACAATGACTCTGTGAGGGAAGAATTCGTGTCTGCATTTTGTAAAAGAAGATATTAAAACATACAGGGTTAAATAATTTGTCCATGATCATTTGCCTAGTAAATGGCAAAGGTGAAATTTTAACAAATGCTAGGGAGGTCCACAAAATTCCTAATTGTATCCTCATTAAGAGCAGAAGGTTCATTATGTATGAAAAAATGATGAACTCTTAGAAAACTTACCTTATAACTTATGCTTCCCCTTGTTTGCTCTTTATCATACTTTAATATTTTAATGATCATTGATGAAGATTATAAAACAAACCATTGAGTTTAACACTCAAGTGTCAACACAAGTACCTTCTCCTACTTCAATAAGTTTAAACATCTGATTGCACAAAACATTTTGGTATTTCTTGCACTAAACCCTTTTAAATATTTTTTTAATGTTTATTTATTTTTGAGAGAGAGAGAGGGTAACAGAGAGAGGGAGACAGAACCTGAAGCAGACTCCAGGCTCTGAGCTGTCAGCACAGAGCCTGATGCAGGTCTTGAACTCACAAACTGCAAGATCATGACCTGAGCCGAAGTCAGAGGCTTAACTGACTGAGCCACCCAGGTACCCCTTTGCACTAAACCCTTTTAATATCCATAAGGATAGTGGGGAGATAAAAGAATAGACTCTAGGTCCAGAATATCTGGTCCCAACTCCCAACCCCATCTCTTAATAGCTATACAGCCTTGGGAAAGCTGTGCCTCAGTTATTTGTTGTAAAATGGGAATAATGATAGTACTTACAAAGAGGATTGTTTTGAAGATTAAATGAGATATTATAAGTAATGCATTTAGAAGTGTAGGTACTAAATAAACACTATTTGTTATTCTTATGGTTATTCCTTCCTAAAAAGCACTAACTCATCTCATTCTACTAGGTATAAAAGTCTTACAGTTTATCAAGAAAAAAAGAGTAAGTTTTTTGTGGGTGGGGGGCAAGGGAGAAGAAATCTTGAAACTCTAAATTCTATAAGAACAGAGAGTTATGTCTATTCCATCATCTGTTTCTTTAATCCCCAAATTGCTTGGGTTGCTGATAGGCGCACAGTGGATGTTACTGCCTAACTGATGTTCTTTTTGGAAAGCATTGCACTTCATAAATTATTTGAAAAGGAACCATTTTGTTTTTATGCTGATATGCAAGAAACCTTTGCTTTGCAAAACACAACTAGCATGTTTATTTACTGAACAGAGGTCAGTACCATAGATTTGCATAGAAAAGAGAAATCATAACCATTGCTAAAAGAAAATTCAAACCCATTTTGCAGCATAGGTCTATATGTTGTTTTAAATAAATGTCTCAAATGTTGTCAAATGAAAAGGTCAAGTGTACGTCAATATAAGAGAATATAAAGGTCCTCATCATCCTTTAGCCTGCTCTGTTGGTGAGGCAAGAATATGTTTAAAATGCATCTCCTCATAATCAATTTCTTTACTTAAAAATGTCATTCTGGATGGACATTTTATGGCTGATTAATTTTTGTCCTTTTTTTCTCATATGCAAATAAAAGTCCAAAATGCATACTTCTGGTAGATTTCCTTTCTGGTGATTAAAGTGCTGATTTCCTACAGAACTGCTATCTACAGATCTAGCAGGAAAATGACCTTTCAATCTATGCTGCTCTGTTGCTGAAATATATTTGTCTTTTCTCCAATATACTTAAGTGAACAATTAAGCATTTGAATATAGAAGGTAGAAAACATTGTCATTGCCTTTGTCAAAAAGTCAACACATTAAATATGTTGCACATACAAGTGTACTCAATTAACATTTTAATTAAGGTTAACAAATAATAATTAAACAGATGACATTTTATTTAATTTTCTCAACTGTAAATAGCTTGATGGAAATTATTAAATCTGATTTAAATATTTCTCCTTGAAAAAAGTTGAAAAGCTACTCATAATCAGAAATATTTCCCTTTTCTGTATTTATATATAGTCATGGAATATTCATAAATAAGCTTCCATGTAAAGTTTCTCAGTGTCATGAACCATATTCTCTTCATGTGGTATGCAAGCAGCAGCATAGTCATGTAACAATTACATGTTTCAAGATGGTAGTTTATGTCTCGTGTAGAAACATAATATAAAGTAATTATAGGCTGGATTCAACAGTTAAAGATTTATGCTTGGTTGTTAAATCCAGATAAGCCATTTTTCCAAGCTTAACAACCCAGTTCTGTGATTTCCAGCTTTCATATTGCCACAGGTTAATGAGACTTGTCCTGGTTTTGCAACACAGTAGGAGTAGCTAATTGTGCCAAGTGGCATTATTAATTTCTCAAATCAAAATAAGATTTAATTCATCTTATTTTTTAAAATAAATATGAGCCATTCAACACTTTCAAGCAAAGTAGAGTGATATCATGGAAAAGGATACACATAAGGTATCGACAGACATTGGCTCGTCAAGAAAATAGAGTAAGCCCTGTTCTCAGTGTTGCCAGATTTCAAATAAATAAGTAAATAATAAATAAATGAGTAAATAAATAAATAAATTTGTTTTTGTTTTTTGTTTTGTTTTGTTTTTTATCCCATATTGCATGGAACATCCTTATACCCAAAGATTATGCATTATTTATCTGAAATTCAAATTTAACTGGGTGTCCTCTATTTTATCTGGCAACTTTACTTTTAAATAAGGAGTATCTGTAAGATAAATTGACTTTGAGAAACAATTTTACACTGTCTGATACAGGGTGAGCTATGAAAAAAAAAGGAGAAATCTGGTGGTAGACAACACTCTGGTACACAGGGCCCTGGGAGGGTCCTAGGATAGGCCCCTAGTCAGCATCAGAGAGCATGTCCGGGAGACAAACACCCTGTTTATTTAGTAAGTCACATCTGGAGTTTAAAAGTTATTGATCTATTGTTTAATCTGCTCTGCTTTAATTGTTTTTTAATTCTGAGTAATAAATAGGTCTCTGAGGACAGTGAGTAGCCTGGGGGTGTTTGTCACTGAAGAGAGTGCTGGAGACACTTGGAGCACTCTACAATTTCTTGCAGGGAAATCAAATCCCTGGAAGACAATGTAGTTCCCAGAGATTTGACTTGACAAGACTCACAACTGCTTTCCAGTGGAAAAGTGAGCATCAGATTAAAGAGTGGGGGGTCTCTTGGCTCAGGGAAGCAGAACAAGGAGACAGACATCCACAGACTGAGAGACCAAGACTAGGGAGAGGAAGAAGAACAAGTTTTTGGAAATGCTGGTGTTTCTTCCTAGTTGAGAATTCAGAAGGGATATGATGATCAGGACATGTGGCTTCCTCGAAATCCCTATCTTTTAATTGGCAAGATTAAAATTGAATTCAATTATCCAGGTAGTTCACCAAAGACAAGTTCTAGGAGGACACAGCTAGGGCTACTAAACCCCTCCCTTTCACAAAGCATCCCTCTGTTAACCTCCAGTTATTCAAAAATCCCATTATCGTTTGAGGGTTTATTCAATGTATAGTAATTTTCTACCCCGCCCCATCTCTGCAGTCCCCACATCTCTTGGAAGAATATTCCATGGCCTAAAAGAAGGTCCCTGACTGTCTTCAACTCAGAGAAACAGCCTCCAGATTAAAAGAGAGGTTGCTTGGGAAGACAAAAGGGGAACAGAAACTAATCACCTAACACCATTCTCTACCTGCAATATATGAAGGTCTTTGGCAGGCAAGGAGAAAGCATCTGTCCCTAAGTTAGATAGATGCTATTTTTTTTCTTTGTTATTGTTGCTATTTAATTACGAACATGTAATCAGCACACCCTTAGTATGAAGTTCAAATATAATAGTCACACAATTCAACAATATTAAATGTAAAATGAACGGACCAATGAATTAAAGATGGACAGCCCACAGAAGCCCTCAGAAAGAGCTAATCAATGCTGCTCAAGTGGTCTGAAGGCCCCCCTCTGGTACCAGGCAAAACTGAAAGTTGAAGTGTCCTGGCAGAAGTGCAGAGAGTAAGGATGCTGCTTTCCTACTGTTGTGGATGAGCATCCACTGATAGGCCCCACTAACAAGGGTAGAAAGGTTAGATTTACTTTAGAGATCTTGTTTCCTAATTCTTATTGTTAAACTCTCTCATAATGTTCTCTGCTAGCTTGGTGGGCAACTTCTCTGTTAAGAACAGATGAGCTGCAGTTCTCTCCTGGTCTATTATTTGGACAAGTCCCCTCCAGCCCACCCCTGCCTTTCTTCAGCTGTCCCTAGGGATCAAGTCCACCCTCTGCCTCCTACAAGTGCCCTAACTTAGCACATTTCCTATGTCCTTCAATCCACATTTACTGTATCTTTCAAGGCGGGCTCGAAACACATCTCTTTAAAAGTACTTCTGAACTAACTCACACAGTTAACTCTACAGGGTTTTTTTTCTTTTTATCTGTAATGCTGAACCCCTACACACTTACATGTCAAGACTTTAGCATATTTTTTTAATGTTTTATTTTTTGAGAGAGAGAAAGAAACAGCATGAGCAGGGGAGGGGTAGAGACAGAAGGGGACAGAGGATCCAAAGCAAAGTTGGCTCTGTGCTGACAGCAGAGAGCCCTATGTGGTGCTGGAATTCAGGAACTGTGAGATCATGACCTGAGCCGAAATTGGATGCTCAGCCAACTGAGCCACCCAGGCGCTCCTAGCGTATATTTTTTATTTACTCTGAGAAAGAATGTCAGAGCTTTACATATTATTGGCTCCCAAAACATAGCTTTAAAAAGTGGTTAAATAAATTAAACTTACCAAAAATTCTGTTTCTAGAAGACATAATGTGTCTACTCTTACCCATCTTGGAACTCAATTGTTCAATACATTATGGTCCCCATCCACTAGCTACTCAAAGTATGGTCCCTGAACCAGCATCACCTGGAAACCTGTTGAAAATGCAGTCTTAAGCTTCACCCAGACCCACTGACCCAGAATCTGCATTTTAATAAGATTCCCCAAGTAATTAGAATGCACAATAAAGTTTGAGAAGCACTGACTTTTGCCATATCAGCCACGAAGTAATCTACAAGGAATATCTCTTGAGTGGCTATAACCAAGGAGTCAATTCAAGTGTCTCTATTTCTACCCAATCAAACCAACCAGTTAGAAAGAAACTCTTCTGTCACAGGAGTTTAAAATCGACTTCGCATTGCCTCAGTGAAATGGAAAAGAAGATAGACATAGAGCAAAGGGCTCAGATGAGAAAGAACACATCACCTCCTGGAAAACAACCAATAAAGACTTGGTGTTTGACATGGGAGGCATTGCGATAGCAGGAACCTCAAAGGTAGGCAGGTCCATGAAACCAGGGAGTGTCCTCAGACAGTAAAACATGGATATACAGTATGCCCAGCAGAGGCTGGGAGCGTAAGGAAAACAAAAGCACAGAGTATCCCTGGTCTTAATGTGGAAGAACTGGAAATTTAACTGACAGCCCCACTGGCTCTTTTGTGCCTAGCACTGGTATGCCAGAAACTAAGGACTCCACCTATACTACATCATTCAAGCTCAAGTATAATGGACACTAAGTGTTATTATTCCATTTCACAGATGAGGTAACTGAAAAACCAGAAAGGTTGTGTAGATCATCTAACACACACCACTGAAAGTGACCACATGGGATTCTAAAGCAGTCTGGCTCCCCAGCCTGCTCTGCAACTACGTGTGCCCTACTGCCTCCTTCTATTCAAGGTGAATAAAGTAGATACGGTTTTTATTACATAGTGTGAACTCAATCATTCCCAGTTAACACTGATGGGTTTCATAAAGTCCAGAATTGAAGTAGCCTTCCAGATATTACTACACACGCATGTCCAAAATAGGTAGATCCTACCTTAAAAACAAGACAGCCTTCATAGTGAGCGTAAGTAAGGAGCCTGGCATTATGAAATGCCCTCTTAACAAGGTGGGGTTTTTTCTTTCCCAGTTGGTATGTGCTATGCATCACAATGAACATCAGGTTTTAGCAAAAATGAAGCACTTTTCCTTCCTTGGGGAATAACATATGCTGGCATGACTAAGTGTGTGGTCACCTGCTCCCTTAGTGCAGAAGGACTTTGTGGGAGGTCAGGTCTCATTAGGGCAGCACTGCAGACTCCATATTCTGAAGGTCTCAGCCTGACCTGTGGGATCTATTTTAGTCCTCAGAGTCTGTGCTGTCCCAGACTTTTCTCCAGCCATGGCCTGCCTAGAAAAAATTTTATCTTATATGCCTCTACAATAAACTCAATTACCCAAGGATTCTGGTCACCTCTGAGTATACAGACCATATGCTTCCAGAAATTCCCCACTATAGCACCCTGGTAAGAAGTAAGCTCTCCCTTCTAAAGATCTGCACATATCACAAAAGAAAAACACCTAAAAACCCAACTATGGGTGGTTGTGAAAAGGCACATGAAACTAAGTGGCCATCAACATCTTCCATAGTAAACACCTCGGGTGATCTTCTGAAAGGTGTTCAATCTCATTGCAACTTCTGCCATTCATCATCATCATCATCATCATCATCCCATATTCCTTGACTCTCTGAGTTTATAGCTTTCTATTGTGCTTTTAAGAAATGCAAATAGATCACTGCCTGGGTGGCTCAGTTGGTAGAGCACCTGACTCTTGACCTCAGGGCCATGAGTTCAAGATCTACATTGAATCTACTTAAAAAAAAAAAAAAAAAGGAATACAAATAGATATGCATCAAAAGTTGAGCTTGTGTATTTACAGAGAAGAAAAGACTCTTCATCATGGTAAGAAGTCTGGAAGCACATAAGGGGGAAAGACTGCTTCCACTTAGTTTATGGATGATAAACCTGAAGGAAGGGTAGGTGTGCACCTTGGGAGGTGTAAATAAAAGTTTACATGCTACCCTTTTCTTTGGTTGGCAGTATTAAATGTAAATTTTATTTTATATTCTGAAGGTTTATCATTTCTCATCTGTATCCCAAAGCAGATTTTAAAAAAGTTTTAATATCACATGTTTCTAGGCCACTTTTAAATTAGTCTTACTACTTCTCACTTGCTAATTGTTGAATTTTCATGTTTATTTTTAATCTTGAAAATAAGGAAACTGCTATCTCTTCTCCACTTCCCATTACCTTAGGAAAAAAGTTAACAAATATAGTGTAAAAACTACAGGAAGGAAGAGGAAAGACTGGTGGGATACAATGGAAGCAACAGGAAGGAAACAAACTAGACAGTTAAAGTCATTCAGGCCCATGTTCCCATGCAGGTGTTAGCAGTTATCAACTAACTTGAACAAGTTTATCAACCCCTGTGAACCCTGTTTTCTTCACTTGTTAAATAAGCACAAAACTCATCTTGCAGAGCTGGTCTAAGGGTAACAGACAACAAACACTGGGAAGAATGCAGAAATTCAAACCACGACAAAAGTGATTGTGGTAGTGGTGATAGTGATGGTGATGATGGTGGTGATGGTAATGGTAGTGGTGATGGCAGTGGTGGTGATGGTGTTGGTGGTGGCGGTAATGGTGGTGATGATGGCATCAGTGGTGGTGATGACGATGATGATGGTGGTAGTGATGCTGATAATGATGATAATGGGCAAAAGTGACAAGACAGAGAGGGTAAAGTGAGAAAATAACACTGGATACAATTTACCCTAAAATCAAGAAATGATCATGATTGAGTACCTATAAAAAAAAGAAATATTCTACCAACCTAATCAACCACAACTCCATTCTGTTTTGAAAGATGCTTGAGCCAGATTATAAATTCCACTGAGACCCACATATAACCTAATCTGATTTGTTTAACTCCATATTCAGACTCCATGGTACTCAATAACTGATCCCAGGGGAAGGTTGGCCTGAAGTGTTTTTAGGTGTCCTTTTCCTTTCCAAGACATTTTTGAGTTCTTTTTGTGGGTGTAGGTATTATGAGACGGAAATTATTTCTTTCAATTGGGAGCATAGCTGATGACACTTAGAGAAAAGAATGAAAAGATCCCTGAAGAAATTTTCTAAAAAAGAAAACCATGAATAAAATAATTTTTCAGACATTCTTTATAGAACTAGAGTTCAAATGCTGTATGATACTTATGTTCTTAACAGTTTGGACAACATTTGTCAATCAAAATTAAATTACAGGCATTCCATTTGTAGAATAACAAATTAGTCAGTCTTATTAGCGTGAATCACAAAAATCCCCTTAAAGCTCCTGGGTTTCTTAAGGAGTTTAACACCTCCCATTCTCTCAATGTGAACATCAATTCACATTAATCACAAGACCATAACCCACTTACTTAAAGGGTATATTACATAAAAGGTCACACAACCTGCTGTGAAATACTGTATCTTTAGCATTTGGATCGCTTGGGACACTGAAAAGGAAGAATTCATTAATGAACTGTGAGGTTCATTTTATTTATAGTCCATGGGAAAGGCATATTTCACAGCCATCAGAAGCACTCCTGTAGGCAAGAAGTCCCAGTTAACCCAAGTGCCATGCGAAGCTAGTGTAAGTCCAATCCTGGTGTTCCTGCCAATCAGAAACATAGTAAAGGAGAGAGAAATTCACTTTTTAAAAATTGATAGCAGAGAGACTATGAGAATGTGGGAGAAGGTCAAATCCAGATGACAGCTGGAACTTTCCTAGGAGGGACACCTTTGCCACCATAACAGGAGGAAAAGAGCAAAGGTGGGTTTGGCTGTAGGCTGATTTAAAGGTTTGGTAGACGCTGAGATGGTTCTGGAAAGATATCTTCTATTCTCTCTGCAAAGTAATAGAAAGTCATTTGTTAAATGATAGGAAGTGGGGAGAGTAGTGACTTGAAACAGTCACTGTGGATGTTGCAGAGCAAGTTAACTGGGACACGGAGTACTATTAGTCAATCTGAAACTGGTGAGCATGAACTAAGAGGAGTTTCAAACTTCTCAAGCCACTTATGTCCATTTCTCCCACTCAACTAGACTCCTGAAGGCCTTACCTGATTTTGTGTCACAGCACCTAGCATAGCCCCTGGCACAAAGTTATGTATAAATATTACCTGAATTCAATTAGATATGACAAACATCTGAATTACCTGAGTACAAATAAATTTTAAATACTGTAATTTTTTTAAAGTTTAAAAATACAATTGATTTGTTAGTGAAGTCCGATGTATATATGAAAGGAAAACCCAAGGCCTGAACTTTGCATTCAAGGCCAGTCAGTGATACAGGGGAGGTCAGGTGAGGAGAGCTCCAAGTGCAGGGGACCTGGGGAGCATGGGTGTGAAGATCAGATGGCTTCCCAGTCACCTCTGTTCAATGCCTTCGTGAAGGCAGCAGGATTCCAGAAACAGGATCAAGGGAATCAACAGTGCTACTATATGACCCTGGTTCTGTGCTTTGCAGGCTGGAATTTGAAGAAAAGCTTTGTAGGAAACCAATACTCAGCTAGTCCAGACTTCTAGTTTTGCAGAGAATACTCTTCCCTGGAACTCAAAAATACTACCGCATGCCTTGCTCTCTCTCTCAGGATCCAGCTCCTTCCCCCACCTGCAACCCTTCTAGCTCCTTCTTGCTGCTTGCATCCTGGTACGTTATGTTCCTGCTATTCCACCTTATTTCCTGGTTTGAAACACCACAGGTTTTAAGTTTCCAGCTTTGTATGGGCTGTCTCCTCTCACTCCAAGGCCTGAAAGAAACCACATTTGATTTAACCTTTGCTCCCAGTGACTTGAAAAGTGACTGGCACATAGTAAAATGCTCAGTGCATATTTGTTGAATTGAGTGTACCGTTCACCTTGCAGAGAAATGGCTATTTCTTAGGTATCAATTCATTTTGACATTTCCGTTTTCCAATCCATGAACTAAATCTTTTTTCTTGTACACTGATTTCAGGACCTCATACTGTATATATTCCCTATTTGGGCTTTGAATAAAACTTCTGATAGAAAGAAACATTTTAAATGAACACTGATGTCTTTACTTTTTCTATCACATTTTAAAAACTCAAACAATCTAGAAACATGATGGTTGGTATTGATTTTTAAATGCCTAAAACATTACAAAAGACATGAGGATTTAAAGACACAGGCATTGAAAGATTTAAAGACATAAGCATTTAAAGATGCCTAAAAGTATTACAAAAGAAATACGACTCTGATCATTCTCCAAATTCAGAAATATTGGAATTAGAGGCACCCCTCGAAGCCTGAAGAAAGTGGCTTTAAAATAAATAAAAGAGAGTGCCACTTTACACAGCAGGTGGCAAACATGAAACTTTATTCTGAGAATTGTTACAGACTTGAAAGTATAAGTAGGTTCCAAGAAGGACTTGGCTATAACCTAGGACGATGGTTCCAACATATCATTGAGCAGAAATTAGAGCTACTTACCTTGTCAGCAGGGCACAGCCACCCCTCACTTACCCACAAAGTGCCACTTGCATCCTTGTCATAGCTGTAGCATTGAACAGGATACATCTAGTTTGGTCTGATCTAACCCAGCATGGAATTTCTGGTGTTTTTATACTCTAAAATCTCAGCTCTGTTGTTTGGGAAAATTTGCTTTCTTGAAATGGGATATAGTTCTTTCTTTGATTTGTCATATATAAATTAACTCTCCTGAACCATTTAAAAAAAAATACCTCCCAAAATAGTTAATCCATTGAATAAGTACACAAGGGGAATCAAAGAAGGGTGTACCCCAGTCATGAGCTGAATGTCTTTCTAAACCATCTGTACTTAAGCAAGGTAATACTGAGTTACAAAATGCACTAAAGTAGATATTTGGTATGCTGAGCCCTATTGACCTATGTAGGAAGTAAAAGAAAAAAAAAAAAAAAAAACAGAAAGAAATTATCTAGAACCAAATGGCAAGTTTGGTTCACAAAAGTTTTATTCACAAATTTTGTCATGTAGAGTCTTCAAAATTCCACTCAATAAACATAATGTTTATAAAGCATGCATACGAATGGACCAGAATCACATGTCTGAAAGTAGAGAAAGACAATGAAATTAGTCCTGTCCTTCTTATGCTCATTTTAATTTAATGTGGGATCTGTGCAATTGAAAGAAAATCAAGGGATCTCTTAGCTTGATAACATGGGGGACTTGGGGCTCAGCACAGGAGAGGAAGGTAGTAGAAAACGGGGGGCTGAGCCTTTCTTGATGGCTGAATAATGTTTAATAATCACCAGTGACCATTGTTATACCATGTGGCTAATGCTAGCAGGGGTTACTTATGTTTATAGGGTTGCCATGTCATAAGAGGAATTTTTCAGAAAAAGTAACCATTTTTTAAGCTCTTTCACCTCTCGGGGCGCCTGGGTGGCACAGTCGGTTAAGCGTCCGACTTCAGCCAGGTCACGATCTCGCGGTCGGTGAGTTCGAGCCCCGTGTCAGGCTCTGGGCGGATGGCTCAGAGCCTGGAGCCTGTTTCCGATTCTGTGTCTCCCTCTCTCTCTGCCCCTCCCCCGTTCATGCTCTGTCTCTCTCTGTCCCCAAAATAAATAAACGTTGAAAAAAATATTTTTTTTTTAAAAAATAAAAAAAAAAAAGATCTTTCACCTCTCAAGGCACCTGGGTATCTCAGTTAAGCCTCTGACTCTCCATATCAGCTCAGATCATGATCTCCCAGTCGTGAGACTGAGCCCACGTTGGGTTCCACGCTGAGCATGGAGCCTTCTTGGGATTCTCCCTCCCTGTCTCTCTGCTCCCCACACTTGCACGCATGTGCACACACATGTATGCACGTTCTCTCTCTCAAAATAAATAAATAAACAAACATTTAAAAGAAAAAGATCTTTCACCTCTCATTGACAAAATCATGTATTGGCACACACAGTCAGAAATTCCATGAAATACCACACAATGACTACTATGTGTAAACATTAAAGGTTTTTCTTCCAGAATGCAAGAGCTACTGAATTCCTCCCCCAGCCCAACCTTAGAGAAGCCACAAAGAAAAAGAAAAGTATATGAATCTGCATACCTCAAATAAAGACTGTGAGGAAACTCTGGGAAGAAAAAGATTAATAGTGACCCGGTGTGGAAGAAAATGGCAGCTGTTACAGAGGAGGGAGGGGCAGTGTATGAACAGATAGGCTGGCGCTGTGCCTGTGAGTTGTGTTCTCTTTACTCTATAGAACTTTACTTGTCCCTTACTACTGAGGCAGATGAACAGCAGCACCACCCCACCCTGCAGCAGTCATGGGGTAACTTCAGGGCAAAACTGGAATCTGGCTGATTATCCCGCACCTGAGTGGTCCCTCCACCTGCCTGTCCCCTCCACAGCCCTAGCTTAGAACTAGGTAGCTAAAAATAGAAAAGATCTAGGAAGACAGAAGGCTCAGAGCAGAAGCATAGGCAGGTTCACTCAGGGGCAGCGTTTTAGTGAGAGAGCAAATGTGAAGCTCAAGTCCAGGCCTTGGTGCTATGAACCCCCTCTATAGCTTGGGGCACATCATTAACTTCCCCTCCTCAAGCCCACCAGGAATGACACAGGGTAGGATCTGGCTTTGGCCAGTAATGCATATTCTCCTTTATTAATGTGTTACATGACAATATTTAGTGGAAGGTCTAAAATCTACTGTAATTTTGAAGAGATCCACAGCCAATCCACAATAAGCATGTAACATGAGTAAGAAAACCTGTGCTGTTACTGACACTAAAATTTAGGAGACTGGTTGTGACTGCAGCCTAACCAAACATTAACGAAACACACAGCTACATGGATAGAGCTGAGTGATAAAGTAGAAAACAGAGCAAGATTTATAGTACAATAACAGTGATGAAAACTAAAAACACACTCACATGCAAAACAACATGGAGACTTAACAAGGATACACACACAGTTAAGACGCCTCACATTTAAGACATAGAGCAAGGGCACCAGAGTGAATGCTAAGAGAGAGAAGGCAATTGGAGCAGCGATCATGGAAGATGAAAGAGAAAGAAAATACAACAAAAAGAGGGCTTTGCACCAATAAATGATGACAATGTGCTATGAACTAAGGAGAAAGGTTAACTTAACTTTCTGTACCTGAGATCTAGTTAAAACAAACAAACACCACCATTACAGATGATTGGAGGCTGAAAGTAAGAAGTAATTGGTATTTATTGGAATAGATAGGAAACAACTCTAAGACAGCAATTAAAGAGTTTGTACAAATAAACACAGACTTCGTAAGGTCTAATAGCCCTAAAATTGCTGTTTTCAGAAATGCCCTCGCCTCGGTGGCTCAGCCGGTTAAGCGTCCAACTTCAGCTCAGCTCATGATCTCATGGTTCGTGGGTTTGAGACCCACATCAGGCTCTGTGCTGACAGCTCAGAGCCTAGACCTGCTTTGGACTCTGTATCTCCCTCGCCCTCTCCCTCTACCCCCACTCATGCTCTGTCTCTCAAAAATAAATAAACATTAAAAAAAAAAATTTAATGCCCTTACCCCATCTCAGGATACTGATGAAGCCAGGTCAGAGCTAACAGCCTGCCAGACTGGAAAGGACGTAAGACAGAATCTGAGACCAGTCTCTGAAAGACTAGTCACAGATGTCCTTTCCAGCTCAGATATATGGCACCCACTGTCCACTCTCTTATCAGTAGAACCCAGGGCAGGCTCGGGAATCCAGTGACTGTCCAGACATTTGGGTGGAGACCCAAGAGATGGCTGAGTGTACTGTTCTGGTCTTGTCACCATCCCCTAGTGGCAGCAATAAAAAGCTAGTTGACACTCTCTCCTCTGTCTCTTTCTGTTAACTTTGTCACAACCTCTCTGAAGGGTTCTAACCAAAACTAGAGTGACAGCATACCAAACTTTGTAAACAAGTCCTCTTGGTGTCCAAACATGCCATAAAGCAAACTTCATAATAGAAAGGTCATATGGCAATACTGCCGACACATGCTTTTCCTACATTTAGGTTTGGTAAGAATAGACGGTAGACTGTGAGCATATAGCTGCTTAGCTGGAGCAAACCATGCAGAAGGAAACTGCAGCCGTTGCTTTCAGCTCTCCTGGGTATTCTTCAAGTCATTTTTTGTAAACTAATAATAACAGATCTAATCTATATACACGTACTCTTGTCTAAAATTACTTATCTAAGTTCAGCCATTTAGTCACTGTTTGGTAATATCTAGATGCAAGATAAAGTACTTGTGAACACAAAAAATTAATGGAAAGGAAACACTGTCTGAGTGTATGCTGAGTTTAGTCACCAGCATCTATTTTTAAACATGAGCGAATTAATTGTTACATAGAATATGGGGGGAAGAAAAAGAAACACTGGCAAAGCTTTTAGACAAACCCACCACTGCCTTTAAACGTATGGCATTGTTAAAACAGTTCTATAAAAGCTATGGCACGATTTTAATATAGCTGTCAAACATGCCAGGATGAATACATGAGGGTAGAAAACCATTTAAGTCTCTGGGCTAGGGTGGGGGCAGAGGATGGGATTGAAAGTGACCTTAAAACTTTTTTAATAATTATTAATCCATGTGTATCTCCTTAACATACTCCTCATTTAGTAAATCAGATTGTAGTGATTTTACCACATGCTTTCCCCCCTCCCCGACTGTACCTGTGTATAGGGCCATTCATTGATCTTCACACTGTTTTTTTCAAGAAAGTTAAAACTATTTAAATGTCAAATAGATCAAAGATAAAGAAGGCCGGCCTTTTTATTAAATTAGCACATTCTAAAATTTAAACAAAATAATCCAAATGCTAGATTCCCCCCAGAAGGACTGATAATGTACAGATATTGTAGTATGCTTGAAAGGCTAAAGCATACTAATTTGTTATTTTTGCAAATAAAAGATGATTCTGAAAATTGACTTTACTTCCACAGTTGGAAAGCAAAGCTAAAGAACAAATACTCTAATGGAATGTAAAAGAACTATTTAATAAAGAGATCTTATAAAAGCAATGGCTAAGCATGAGAAAACTAGAAAATGGCATTTTAAAGCTTATTAACATATATTTCTTCCAAGAAAATACTACTGTAATACTAGAGCAAAGGAGAAGCAGCATATATACACTTCTTGCCAGCCAACATTAAATGCTCTCAGATACTTAGAGCTCATCCTTACAGGAAAAGGGTGGTTGGTGAGTTCTCCAAACTCACACTAAACGGGGCATGGAAACCAGCCAACAGGACTCCCAGGTCTGGACAACAGAATAAACTGGCTCATCTATCTCCTTCTACTCAAACTTAATGAAACAAAAACTAGCCCCAAAAAATGAAAAACAAAAATTGACCAAAACATGGCAAACAAACAAAAGTCTACAACCCAAGGCCATGACCTCAGAAAATAGTACATGAAGAAAGAAAGAGAAGATTCTGGAGTGGAGTTGAATGGCACTGTGTAAGGAGGTTCAGCCACGACCACCACCCCCACATACACACACACACACACACACACACACACACACACTCCCACACAGCCCTCACAAGTTACACTGGGGAGCTGCAAAATTCTGAGCTTTCACATCAATAATATATCTGGAGAGAGGCAAGGTTAATGGGCTAGTCTTCCCCCCCACCCCCCAGGGGAGCTATGGAAAGGCTGCTGGGCTAGAAATACCAGTGATCTGGTGAAAGAGGAGCCTCTGGTTACAGGATGAATTAGAGGGAGATTTGAAGCATGTGGGGACCCCCTCATGGGAATGGAGGTCACCTCCCAATCAGGTAGACATGAGGTGAGAATGAGGTCTAGACAACCTACTACCGCACCCACCTCACTGAGCCTGCCTGCTCTCCACCATGTTCTCAGGAATCAAACAGATCCAACCCCCAAAAAGCAAAGCCCAATCTGTGTTTCCTTAGTAGAAAGAAACAAGCAGGTGTCAGACATGGGGGAAAGCCAATCAAATATGGTAGTTCTCTCTGGATAATGGGATTAGGGTAATTGTTTTCATTTTCTTCTCTGCTGATCGGCTTAGTTTTTATACTTTGTATAAAACATGTTTGTATAAAACAAAAAAAATGCTTTTTTTCTTTAAAAAATAATGAAAGCAAGAAATATGATTGTGGCACTTAGCTCCCCACACAGAATTTGAAGAACCATGAGCCTGAGGTAGGGGTATAACAAACCATACAATGTTCCCATCTTCATAAAATAAGCCCAACCCATTTGGTCTTTGACCTTTGAGAGCAGAAGAGACAAGAAAGAAAAGAGGAGAAAAAGATCAAGACAGCCAAGACAACCCTGGAGTAGTTGAGGGAGATGGTCCACAATCCCTCCATCACCCCAATCATCGCCAAATCCTGACATCCAGTTTCAGTCATCTACGGTCAGGGCAAAAGTTGAAGGGGGTTGAAGTGACAATTAAGATACTATGAAATGCATGTGGGTGTGCACGCGTGAGCTCATTATGAGAGTGTGTGTGCGCGTGTGTGTGGTAGTGCTACTTCAGCAGAAGAGATGTATTCCAAACATGAACAGCTGATATCTGAAAGAAAACATAGTCTTTACTTGAATGTACTTTCTCTACCAATAAAAAATCTGTTAATAACTTAAATGACTAATCTCCAAGATGTGAATAAACAAGACAATCATAATGATGAGCCAGATTTAAAGGGAATCCAGCAGAATGGTGCACTCTTCTGTCATTACTTACCGTATTTCAGGGGACCTAAGGTATCACTGAGTAAATGATGCACCATTACTTTATGTGCTATTATAAAAGGAAGACAAAGAGTGCTACCAAGCAAACTGTAACTCAATTCTTTCTTATCATATCAACTGCAGACAGTTCTGGGCACAGGGATGTTCAAATGTGTATCCTAGAGTCAGTGAAATGCAATACCTCTCATCATTCACACACCGTCACTAACTATGATTCTTGAAGAGTCCCTAAGCCTCCTGGTCTGTTTCTTCAACTAGAAACGTGTTGGACTTTTATTGTTTGTAGGATTCCCTTATGGTGTAAAAATTCTGTGGTTCCACATCCCTGGTTTTCTCCCAGAACTAGAATATTCTCAGGCCCTGAGACCTTCTGAGCTGTGAAGAACAGGAGCTCTGGGTGGCATTTGCTGCTTGGACAGCCTCAAGGAGCTCCGAGCCTTTTTGGCATCCCCCCTCAGCCCCAACAAGGAGGTGCTGGTGAGAAGGTAGCCATCCTCCCTCAGCCACTGCCCTTCTTTCACCAGCACCTCCATTCAGGGGTGGTCCCCACTTGCTTTCTCCTATTATCTATCCCCTGCTCCCTTTTCTCCCAGGCCAGAAGATAAAGACTCAGAAAGGAAGACCTGAGATCTCTTTCTTTTATCTAATCAAGACTCCAGAGGTGCCTGGGTGGCCCAGTCAGTTAAGCAGCAGACTCTTGGTTTCGGCTCAGGTCATGATCTCAGGGTCATGAGATCGAGCCCTGTGTCAGGTTCTGAGCTGACAGTGTGGAGCCTGCTTGGGATTAACTCTCTCCCTCTCTACTGCCCCTCCCCCCGCTTGCATGCACATGCAGTATCTCCCTCTCTCTCAATAAACAAACAAACAGAAAAAGACTCCAGATGGCTTTCTGCCAGTCAGGGAATGGTTGCCTGGGTAACCAAGAATTAACTAAAGTAATTCCTATTCTCTCCTTTTGCTAGACTAGCCATTCTTCTGGTCCCTCCCTCCTGTCTTACTGGGGAGTTAATAGTAAAAGGATTTATTTAACTAGACTCTGCATTTTACAACCCCTGCTGGCTTCCAACAACAAACCCCAAACTGCTTCTTACTAGAGGCTTGTCTTAAATGAACCAGAACTACTTTTTCTCATCTAAATATTTTAAACCTAGTTGGAACACAGCAAAGAAAAGCAAGTTCAAAAGAGAGTAGCTAGCTCCCTTATGCCTTGATTTATCAATGGCTGAGGGTGGTATATTGAAATAGATCTCTTGTTTCACAGCATCAAGATCAGCTTGAAAATAGGAATGCCTTTAAAAGAGGACAGGAAAGAACTTTCTTTACCAAAATACCTAACCCTGCTAGCTTATCCAGAATGAGAGAGTAGATTATTTTCCTTAGTTATGTGGGTGGACGGTGGGGCCCAAAGTGACAGATTCTGGGTCTGTTGTGTAGTGAGTCAAAGGCAAGCCTCAAAAGGCATCCTTAGAAGAAGGTGTGTGACAGAGAAAGAGATGGATAATGCTAGGTGGCAATGAAATGCAGCTCTGGATCCACTCTCTACCCTTCTCCAACATGCTGTGTGCTGTGTGCCTGGGAAGCTGACTTCTAGAAACCATACTAGCCTACCCTCTGGCTTCCTGTTGTGTTTAGTCAATGGAAAGGACTTCAAGGAGTGAGAAGGCAAGACAGAGTAGAACTGAGACATTCACAGCCCCCACTCTCTGCTGGGTAGTCAGTAGTTGTCTCTCTACCGAAAGCCAAAGCTTCTGCCAGAAAGACCTCTTCTACAGCTACAGGACTCCGTGGATTTCAGTAATCTCTTCCAGCCTACAGGGAAGTAGTACCAGCTTCCTCCTGCTAACCCTTGGGTGCTTCACCATCCCTTGTTGAATTCCCTCAACATCTAACTGTTTGTTAATGGGCCCTTCAGTCAGAATGCCCTGCAGAATTATTCATTTCTTCATGTGTGATAGTAATATTGTGACTGCTTTTTAAAGTGGTCTTTACCAGCCTAAATGTCCCTCAACTGACGAATGGATAAAGAAGATGTGGTTTATATATACAATGGAATACTACTTGGCAATGAGAAAGAATGAAATCCTGCCATTTGCAGTTACGTGGATGGAACTGGAGGGTATTATGCTAAGTGAAGTAAGTCAGAGAAAGACAGATATCATGTTTTCACTAATGTGTGGAACTTGAGAAACTTCACAGAAGACCATGGGGGAAGGGAAGGGGGAGAAATAGTTACAGAGAGGGAGGGAAGCAAACCATAAGAGACTCTTAAATACAGAGAATAAACTGAGAGTTGATGGGGAGGGGGAGGAGATGGGGAAATGGGTGATGGGCACTGAGGAGGGCACTTGTTGGGATGAGCACTGGGTGTTGTATGCAAGCAATGAATCACAGGAATCTACCCCCAAAACCAAGAGCACACTGTATACACTGTATGTTAGCCACCTTGACAATAAATTATATTTTTTAAAAAAGCCATGTTTAATAGCAATCAATTTTAGTAATAATGTACAAGCCATATTTAATGTGACAAGAAAAAAAAGTGGTCTTTATCTTTTAGAGATACAGCCTGAAATATTTAGGAATAAAATGATACTGAAATAAAGCATATTTGGCCATGAGTTGATAACTGGCAAAGCTAAGAGATTGGTCAATGGGTCTTCTTTATAATTTTCTCTATCCATTGTACATGTTTAAATTTTTACATTGTAAAAAGATTTTTAATGGAAAACCTCTTTCTAACCACCCCTTTTGGGTATGCTATCTGCTTCCCATATGTACCTGGTCTGATACAGGAGAAGAGGAGGAGCAGAGAACATCAGCAAGATGAGCATCACCTATTATGTAATTTTGCCTAGAACTATCCCTAAAAAGCAGTTTTCAAATAATGTGTTTGCAGTCCTTTCTAAACTGGGAATAGATAGTAAAACCTCACCAATTCACCTTCATTAACGAGGAGAACCAGTCAACCTGACTCAGAAAAGATCTATGTAATAAATTATTTTGTAATTTTTTTAAAAATTAAACAATTTATTTCAACTTCAAACTGGTCTTCATGGACTCTCAATCTTATCTCACAATGTACCTTTCGGCAAATCTTTATGGAAAACTTCTTTTATAGCTGCCTTACACATGCTCTTCCTCATACTAACAACAACTGGCCCTTTCCACTTAACAACTCAGCCATCTCAAAACTCAGTGTGTTCTATCTCTTCTGTAAAGTCTGTCTTGACCATATTGACCTCTCCTTCTCAGGGATCACTCTCTCTGCTTCGCCAGTCACTGGGTAACTTTGGGCAAGTATTTAACCTCTCAGTGCCTCAGTTTTAGCATCTGTAAAATGGCATTTGTAAAAGTATGTATTTATTGGGATTTATAAGAACATTAAGTGAGTTTATTTGGGATTGGCTGATAGTAAGCATTCAGTCATGTTAGCTAACATTATTATTTATTCAAAAAATATGTATTGAGCTTCCACTATGGCTTTTTCCAAGTGCTGGGGGTACAACAATAAACAAAAGTAAGTTCTTGACCTCATGGAGCTTCCTTTTAGCAGGAGAGATAGATAATAAACACATAAAGATAAATATTAAAGTTTCAAATAGTGCTAAGTACTTGAAGAAACTAAAACAGTAAAAATGAGGAAGGCATCATTTTTAGATAAGGGGGTCTGGAATGTCCTCTCCAAGAAGGTGACATTTTGATGAAAAGGAACATACTGAAATTAGTTTTTAAACCAGTTTCACTGCCTAAGGAAGAACTCTTAAATATCAAAACACTGCGAATACTTGGGAACTACATGTTTTCCAACTAGATAATCTAGAATCCCAACTTGGATTATCAACCTGTCAATAGAGAAATTTGCATTATAAACATAACTATCCATTCCAAAGCTGTATTTCGCTACCATTTTAAATATTATCATGTCCCCTACACTGTCTTTTTCATACTGACCTAATTTTTCAAACACAGTGTTTTGTCATCACAACTTCTTCTACACACTGTTGACAGATTCTTCTCTTGCTGCTATTTCACAGACTTGGCCTTTTAATTTCTTCACCTTTAATTGTTTCCTAAGAAATTGCCTTCAGTCTGAATCACACCTTTAAACTGCTTTCCTGCTACTGTTCCCGTTTTCCTTCTATATCAGAGTCACTGTCACTGAATTCTATCATCTTTCACTTCTGCATTCTTTCTTCCTTGATCTCTTCTCTCCCACAAATAGCCAAAGGGAGAGGAGATTCCAAACAAACTGCTAATCTGGGGGGAGGTGTGTGTCTGGAAGGAGGTAAGTGGCTTCACTGGTGGGAATGGAGGACTCAGAGAAACAAGATGTGGGTGAGAAGTAACAAGAGCCTTACTATCATTTTCCTGACAATTTCAGATTCTAAGAATCAATACAATAAGGGTTTGTGTTAGAAAATGCCAGAAGGTTTAGGAAGATAAATGTGATGCTTATTTCCACCAAGGGGGAAAAAAATCTCTGGTGATGAAAATTGTCACCTTGTGAGTCCTTTGTAAGTGGGTTAATGGAATGAATTTTAAAATGTACATATTTCTACCTATATAAAATAATAGTGGACAGTTAACTCTGAGTCCCTGGGCTTTTCCCTTGTGAAGTAATAAACACAGGCAACCATCTTGGCTATCCAAAATTCCTCTTTACTTCCTGTTCCTTTGCTATGATTTCTTTTTCCTTCTTCTTCATCATACACAGGGTCCAAAGTCACTCAAGATAGGAAACATGAAAAGCTTAGAAATTAAATTCTTAAGATGGACTTCTAAGGAATTCACCTAAGACCACATAAATGTAGAGCCTTTCTTCGCCAGAAACTCAGCAACTCAGATTAATGTTACTGCTTGCTAAAGTTGTGATAAATGAGGTCCACACAAAATCGGACTGTTTTTCATTTTGTTGCATGTTCCACACGAGCTCTAGAACTGAGCTGCCGTCCAAACACTGGCTTATGCCCAGAACATTCTCAGATGCCAGAAAAGGAGGCAACGTAACCGTCTGTGCTGGTGGCACTCTAGCATATGCAATACTGAATATTCTAAATGTGAAAAAAAAAAGCAATATGAGAGAAATACTGTTTTCTTTTCAGTAATGACAAAAATACAGTTTCATAATCTCACAAGTTGAAACATCACAGAGAAAAGATACCTGAGAGTTCCAGCCTTCTTCTCTCTCACAACCTCATACACAGATTTCCCTCATAAAAATATCCTGTGTTGTCCTAGTTTAAGTTCTTTGCATAAAAAGGATCTTTATATTTCTTCTAAAATGACATGTTAAAATTAATATTGGTTCACCTTTAAGTGCCCTCTGGTGTGACACATTTTAATCTTCTGGACAACACTCTGATGAAAAGAAAGGATTTTTTTCTCCTTTGGTGTTTAAATTAAAAATTATGATCTGCAGCCATGAGTTGAACAAAACTGAAAGTTTACTAAAAGAAGGAAATCACTGACTCTTTTTTATAAATTTTTTTAATGTTTATTTATTTTTGAGAGAAAGAGAGACAGAACATGAGCAGGAGAGGGACAGAGAGAGAGGGAGACACAGAATCCGAAGCAGCCTCTAGGCTCTGAGCTGTCAGCACAGAGCCCAACCCGGGCTCAAACTCACAAATGGTGAGCTCATGACCTGAGCTGAAGTCAGACACTTAACTGACTGAGCCACCCAGGTGCCCCTAAATATCTTTTATAAATGTGGGGACTGAATGTTTAAAAAAAGATGTTTTTTCCAGTGGCACACCAAAGGTGGAAAAAAGGGAACAACGTGGGTTGAAGGCAAAAATGGGTGTGAAAATTTAAAAACATTAAAACTGACCAAACACTGGTCTGCTTTGTTATTATCACCACGTGCCAGCAATTCTAAATAATGTAAGTGATAAAATATTCCTCTCCACAAAAAAAAAAAGCAAACAAACAAACAAAAATTGCTTATATATGTTCTAACGTTTGCTATGGCTATTGCTGGATTTTCATAATATGTATGCAAACTTTACATTAACATATTTTTATTACTCATCTCTTAATATACGTTATAATGTACAAGCAAGATATTCAGATAACTCCCAATTACATAGGTGACTCCAAACACATGCAGTCCAGATACACACATTCATTCCATAAGTAAATTCATAAAGATTCAGGAACCACTCTGGCTCACTTTGGGCACAATTTGTGTCTCCAACCCTCCAACCCTTGAGATACTCCACATTCTTACACTCAAACAGATTAGAAATAAAAATGATAGGATCCGAGTTAAAAAAAAAAGTTTACATTAATTCATCACTTCAAAGGATCACTGGAATTTAAGTTTTATTCAAAACAAATTCAAACAGAGTGCAAAATATGAGATGTAATATCTTTGGTTAAGTGCAAATTTTAGTTCATACACAAATTATTTTACTAAATTTCAATACTATCTTTTAAGTCAAAATTTCTTTTTTATTATGATTTGTCACTTACTTGATATTCAACTCTACTATTACTCATTACTGTCATAGACCAATGAATAAGTAAAGTTATTTCCCTCTTTTAAATGTATATTAACGTAATTAAAATCCATTATTTTCCCCTTTTCATATATAACCCTTTTTTATGTTCTATTTTTTACTTTTTACCGGCACAATTATATACATGAAGTCTAATAAAAATATACCCACCACCTGTATGTCTTTGATAGCCATTATTATCATGCATTTCATTTCATATGAAATAATTTTGAATAATAATGTTGTCACATAGAGGCAGAAAGGGTTAAAAATTATGCACTCTGAGTGCAAACACGCTGTATACACCACAGGCTTTCTGGAGATTTTTTTACATTCTTTCTGACTTTCTAATTTTTTGTCTGAGTCTCAGTTGTAACACAATTTGCATCAAAATTGTGAGCTGGCCTAGGGTGGTAGATTCTATGGAAGCTAGAAGAAAACAATCCCCCTAGAAAGGTATAGAAAAGAGGGAAAATAACAACCTAGATCTGCATTCATATATTCAGCAAATACATTCAACCAGTGGCTACTAAACACCCAGAATTGCACCAAGCACTGGTCTAGGTACTAGGAATACAGCTGGGGTGAGCTTCGTGCTCCCTATTAGCTTATATTGTAATGGGAAAACACAGACAACAAAAAAACATAACAAACAGGTAAATTATGTAGTGTGTTAGAAGGTGATTGAGCATTCTATAGAAAATAATAAATGTCACATAGTATAGATCAGGAGCACCAGGAAGTTGCAATTATAAATAGGGTGGTTTAGTTATTTGTCATTGGGAAGATGACATGAAGGACACGAGAATTAGCTGTGTGGTCATCTGGGAAAAGAGCAACCTGGGCAAAGAAAACAGCCAGTGCAAAGGCCATGGGAAAGGACCATGCCTGGTTTGCTCCAGGAAGAGCAATGAGGCCAAGTGTGGCCGAAGCAGAGTAAAAGGGAAGGTAGTAGGAGATGATACCAAAGAGGCAGGAGGGTCAGACTGTAGAGAGCTTTGTAAGCCTTTAAAAGGACTTTGTCTTTTACTCTGGGTAAAACAGGGGATTTCAGGGCTCTAAGCAGAGGAATGACACAATCCAATTTACAATCTGTAAACGCACAGTCTTAAAATAAGTGAAACAACCACCTCAGGCAGCCTGGAAGGATATGGGGGTGATCCAGCTAAGACATCTGTCCCACATTCACCTCCAAGATGAATCCACCCAATTTAACTGGCTAAGAGTTCCTTTCTTCCCTTAGTTCTTATCTTGAAGCCCTCCTGAAGGTGAACACCACATCAAGTTTCTTGGATTTAGAAAGGGCATTCTTGAGGGGCGCCTGGGTGGCTCGGTCAGTTAAGCGTCTGATTTCAGCTCAGATCATGATCTCACAGTTTGTGGGTTTGAGCCCCATGTCAGGCTCTGTGCTGACAGCTCAGAGCCTGGAGCCTGCTTCAGATTCTGTGTCTCCCTCTCTCTCTGCTCATGCTCTGGCTCACGCTCTCTCTCAAAGATAAATAAACGTTAAAAACAAATTTAAAAAAAAGGGGGCATTCTTGAGGTTAAGAATCTAGAGATGCCGCCCTGATGCTGAGATTTTTACCATTTGAGATTATTTTGCATTCTTTGATTATCTTTAAGAGTCTTCTTTCTAAAACTACGAATTGCTCTCAGACGTTTAATCAAAGAAAATTAACTTTTTGATACAAATCAACTTATCCCTGGAGCACTTGGGTGGCTCAGTCAGTTAAGCATATGATTCTTGGTTTCAACTCAGGTCATAATCTCACAGTTTCGTGAGTTCAAGTTCCGTGTCAGGCTCTGTGAGCCTCCTTGGGATTGTTTCTCTCCCTCTCTCTCTCTCTGCCACTCCCCACTTGTGCTGTCTCTCTCTGTCAAAATAAATAAATAAACTAAAAAAAAATTTTTTAAATCAACTTATCCCTTGTTAACTGACAATTAACCAGCTGACAATAAGGCAGGAATTAATGTCAAAAACATGCACAGACACACACACACACACTCCTCAATACTTAGATATTCATTATTAACTCACATTCTATCCACAATTGACTATAATGGTAATAGGTCCTGAATGTATTCCTGAAGGTATGTAGACTGTCCTGCTATAATATCTTTTCCATTGATTTGTCTTATTTTGTATTTTAGTACAGAATAAGGATGATATGAGGGGAGAGAGAGAAAAGGGAATGCCAGAAGATGTGCATGGGAGCCATGCTCTGGAGTGGGAAATGCAGAGGCAAGGTGATTCCTGGAGAAAGATCTGTCTGCCTAAAATTTCAGCCACAGCCAGCTCCTACCTCTAGTCAACCCACTCTGAACATAAAAGGAAAAACTTTGCCCTCAGGCCCTGCCCTTAACCCTAACCTCACCTTCAGAAGAGATAACTAAACAATGTCTCTTTGTAGCCTAATTGCTCCTCTTGGTCCATGCTTGTTTTTTGGTTGATTTTTTTTTTGAGACTATTATTACATTCATTCCACTTCCATCTTTTGTCAGTAAAATTTCTTAACATTTCTTTGTCACAATGGAAGGCTTTTAACTTCTCAACTGTTTCTTAATGTCTCCTCCAAAAATAGGACGGTCAGAAACAAGACGAAAAGCATCAGATGGGTACCAATTTTTACCCATGTTTCCCATGGAAAGTTGACTTTGAGGCTAGGACTGAGCAAATACAAGAAATATTATTTCTTAACAGTATAGAAAATGGTTTCCCTGCTATTTTCTAACATCAAATGTCCATTGATAGATGAATGGATAAAGTAGATGTGGTGTGCGTATATATATACATACATATGATAGATTGTTACTCAGCCATAAAAAAGAATGAAATCTTGCCATTTGTGACAACTGGATGGACTTAGAGACTTGCCATTTGTGACAACATGGATGCTAAGTGAAATAAGTCAGAGAAAGACAAATACCATATGATTTCACTTATATGTAGAACCTAAAAAACAAGTTAATAAACAAACAAAAGACTCTTAAATACACAGAACAAATTGGCGGTTGCCAGAGAAGGCAAGGGGAAGGACGGGCAAAATATATAAAGGGGATCAAGGTGTACAAACTCCCACTTATAAAATAAATAAGCAATGGAAATGAAAAGTACAGCATAGAGAATGTAGTCGGTAATATTGTCATAATGTATGGTGACAGATGGTGACTACACATTCATGGGGAGCACTGAGTAATGTATAGAATTGTCAAGTCAATATGTTATACACCTGAAACTGATATGACATTGTATGTTAATTTTCAAAAGCTTTCTCTGATGTTTGCTAGCACCAGGTATCTTGCCAGTGCCCACAGTTCTGAGCTAACAACTTTCCAGCGTCATCAACTCATATTCCAGAAACCCAGATTTGAATACTTGTATTACTGATGCCTTCTTTCCATTAGGACAGTCAGCTATGGGCACACAGGGAGCTCTGTACTGCGTGTGATAGATTAGCCTCTTTACCACACTTGACGGCTTCCATCCCAGGAAGTCTCATAAGAGATGGCAAATCCCTATTTGATATTATTTAAGGACACTGCAAAGCTTGCCTTGACTCCATCACCCACTAAATGTCTCCACCTGAACACTGATGCCTTGACATCATTAACATGGAGCAAAAATTGTACAATGAGAGTTGACCCTTAAAATGTAAAAGTAATGTAGCCAGAAGGAAAATTAGTTTACATGTTACTGTAAATGACTAATGTCCTACCCTTTCCTTAAAACAGGTTTGTGAGAGCAGAGGAGAAAGAGCCCAGGAGATGCAGATTCTGAAAGGGAAGAACATTGTCAAGATCACAAGCCCCTGGTAGCCTAAGACCCACTGGGAAAGGTAAAATAGAACCCTTCTGAGGGTATCTCCTAAGGATACCCTTTGTCACCACAATCAGCACTTAAATGCTAAAATACTTGCCATCTCATCCTCATTCCTATTCAAACTTTCTAAAGGATGGGGTATTCCTATGGTGTTAACTATATTACAAACTTCTAAATATTAGTAAAGAGAAAAAAATCTTGTTTTCATAATTTCTACTTAAAAATCAGAAATGTAGCCAATAGCAAAAAAAAAAAAAAAAATTCATTGTGAAAGAAGATAAGGCAGTGGCCACCTTATACACATTAACCTTCACTATAACAGAAATGTCAGGCTGGTGGTCCCTCTAGTTTTCCTTGCTGGCTGACGTTGGGGTGTGTTCTCTGACATTAGCCCAACCCCAAGCTCTTTCAACTACCCAAGTATAACCTTCCTAGTAACTGTTCAAGGAGGCATGGGTGCAGCATAGAGATTCCTCAGCCTGTGTTTCAAGACCCTTTATAAATTGAGCCCTCAGTCTAATTTGGCTCTAGCCATAACTCCCCCTGCAATCCTACTCTGCCCTACTATTCCCACTACTCCCCTACGTAGCCAAATGGGAACATTTGGGGGTATTTAAATCTTCCCCTTTCTTAATTCTTGACCTTTGTTATAATTCTTTATTCCAGAGTATCTAACCCTAAATCCACATGTCAAAATCCTATTCACCTTACAAAACTACCCTAATACTTCCTAATGCCTTTCATGATTCATCTGTCTGGATGGACTTTTCCTTCCTCTATATATCTAGCACCTATGTCTACAGAAAACATTAAAAATAGCCCAATTCCTAGCCAGATTGACATAAAACCTCACACTAAAAGCCTATTTACTTTAGTTCCTATTGCCCGATATATCACGTCTGGCTTACAAAAAATTGCAAGGCATCCTACAAGGCAAGAAAAAAAAACAGTCTGAAGACATAAAACAAGCATCAGAACCATATTCAGATATGGCACAGATTTTGGAATTACCACACAGGGAATCTAAAAATAATTATGATTAATGTGCTAAGGGTTATAATGAAAACGTTAGACAACATGCAAGAACAGGTGGGTAATGTAAGCAAAGCTATGGAAACTCTGAGAAATAATCAAAAAGGAATGTCAGAAATCAAGACACCATTATGGAAATAAAGAATCCCTTTGATAGTTGCATCAGTAGACAAGACATGACTGAGGAAAGCATCAGTGAGCTTGAAGATACGTAAATAAAAACTTCCCAAACTGATATGCAAAGAGAAAAAAAGTATGAAATAAAACAACTACATACTTGTGCAAGCCAGACCTCTGAGGAATTCCCCATCCCATTCCATTATCCAAGAACCACCCATGCATTGAGCTTAGGCAAGTTGATTAGCTCAGTTACTGAAAATATTCAAGAGACCTTGCTGTAATGGAAGGACCAAGAAGGAGAAGATCCAAGATCCCTGGCAATGTAGCGTCTAAGCAATAAGTGACCACAACAAGAATCTATGTATACAGTGTGGTGTGGGTGTTTTAATCTTTTATGCCTGCACACGTGGAAATTATTACCCATTTAATCATCTTAATAAAATTTCTGTCTCTTGTCATCTTTCTTATTATGTGTGCATTACTATCTATCTCACTGGGGCATATTGAGGCTTAATTAATAATGTGCACTGATTTGAGCCTTGAGGGGGGAAACTAAAGAATATGCTTTATGTATATATTGGTACTATAGAGAATATAATATCATGATAAATATGCTGTAACAGCATAAAATGAAAAGAACTCTGGGCCAGACGAGAAGGGATGATGTGAGGAACAGAAACATGGAAATTGGATAAACCATGGCTAAAGAGATAACTGGAGCAGATATCTTGGCAAAAAAAAAAACCAATTAGATAAGTTATAAATCTGAAATATGTCAAATTATTATTGTCTTCTGGGGAAATGACCCTATGTCTTAATTAGACATGGCCACATATGAAATTTGAAACCAAGAAATATAATAAGTATTGTGCTAGATATTCTCCATTGCCTCTCCAGATACACTGTCCACCTTCTCCACTCTGCTCCAGGGGTATGACCTTTATGGTCTACATTAAAGGGTAACTTCACTGTGGCTTTCTGTGAAGTCCAAGTCACAGGAGATAAGAAGGCAAGAAGAGAGCGAAACAAGAGTATTTATTTTTTTAACTCTCTACTATGCTGTGGGTGAACAATGGCCATATTCCTCTACCAAAGTTCATAGTTCCCGGCAATCAGTCATCTCCTATAGGTCCTCTCCAGGCACTTTCCATAATAGGAGTGATAACATTTTATACTTTTACAGCATCCCTTATTGGCTTCCCTCAAGGAAGCCTGCCCACATCCTTGAAAGAGTCCCTTTATTTATTTCTCCCCATCTGCTACCTGCCTAGATCCTTATTGATACAGGTATAAAATATGTACACATGAGAATATGCAATATACACATATATAAATATATGTATGTATATATATATTTTATATTTTCTTATATGTACATATATATTTGCTGACAAAGACTTTAGTTTTAACAGAATAGATCTTACACAGAAGAAATGTAAATAGGATTGACCTCCTCTGTGGAGTTATCAACTCAAGAGTTGATTAGGCCTTGCTTCATGCACAGCCTATAATTATCATGAGATTGTGGTGGGCATGAAAGAAGCTACACAAGGGGGCTTCATTTGGGGAGAACTTCACGAAGTGAGCAATCTGAGAAGTACAAGAATGCCAAGAGGTCTGACCCATGGAGTTATGTCAACTCAAGCCCCTCTAGTTGGTTTCCATGTCTGTGCACAACCAAGAAATGTCAAGTGTTGCACAATTCAGTGAAGCCTCTCTTAATATATCTGTCTTTTCACTCAGATAGTGAGATCAAGAACATAGTTTTCATAGCCTTTTTAGTCCCATTTCCAGCCCATTGCTTAATAAACATTTGTTGATCTCCTACTCTCACTAAGAACACACAATGAGGACACAATCAGTGTTTATTAATGAACTCAGAACTACCTTCCTTCCACATTGAATTCCTGATAAATATAAGCTGTTTAAAAGAACATCATTTAGAACAAATCAGGGGACTATAGATGCTGGAGAGGATGCGGAGAAACGGGAACCCTCTTGCACTGTTGGGGGGAATGCAAACTGGTGCAGCCACTCTGGAAAACAGTGTGGAGGTTCCTCAAAAAATTGAAAATAGACCTACCCTATGACCCAGCAGTAGCACTGCTAGGAATTTACCCAAGGGATACAGGAGTACCGATGCATAGGGGCACTTGTACCCCAATGTTTATAGCAGCACTCACAATAATAGCCAAATTGTGGAAAGAACCTAAATGTCAATCAACTGATGAATGGATAAAGAAATTGTGGTTTATATACACAATGGAGTACCACGTGGCAATGAGAAAGAATGAAATATGGCCCTTTGTAGCAACGTGGATGGAACTGGAGAGTGTGATGCTAAGCAAAATAAGCCATACAGAGAAAGACAGATACCATATGTTTTCACTCTTATGTGGATCGTGAGAAACTTTACAGAAACCCATGGGGGAGGGGAAGGAAAAAAAAAAGAGGTTAGAGTGGGAGAGAGCCAAAGCATAGGAGACTCTTAAAAACTGAGAACAAACTGAGGGTTGATGGGGGGTGGGTGGGAGGGAGGGGAGGGGAGGTGATGGGTATTGAAGAGGGCATCTTTTGGGATGAGCACTAAGTGTTGTATGGAAACCAATTTGACAATAAATTTCATATATTAAAAAAAATAAAAATAAATAAATAAATAAAAGAACATCATTTAATATCAAAGCATCTAGGTTATACTAACGCCAACATCATGTACCTTGAGATGTTATACATACAAGCTTGTATTTTCCATTGCTGAGACCAAACTATTCTGAGCGAGGATCTATTTTTTAAAGAAGAATGCTCATGTCAAAGCAAGCAGGAGTGTTTTTTTTACATCTGATTTCAAAGAGGAACTGCATGTCTATCCATAAAATCAAAGTGTGTCTCCAGCCCCTAAAGTCATAACTTTAAATTTAGGGTTTTCCATACAAATAGCAAATAGCAGTACACCCAGGTGACCTCCAAAGCCATCAGCTAAGGAACCATTACTGGCACCAACTCCTTTGTTAAAATCCTCATTTGGTGTTATTTTTTCTCCTCTGTGTCATGAACACCTCTCTCGTTCTCCCTCTCTCTCTCTCTTACCTGGACCTTCCTCTGTGTGATGCTTCAACATGCCACTCCCTGAGAGCCCCTTCTGTGTCAGGCCTCCCTGTCACAGGCCTTGGAACCCACAGTTCTGCTCTCACTACCTTGACACCTTTCATCTTTACACTCAAGCCCAATTTTTCTCCAGTGCAATAGCTTCACATCCTTCTCCTATCTTTAATATCCAAATGGCTCAGATTAACACAAATATACTTAGACTTGTGGCTCATCTGTAAAAATGATAATAGAATGGGGCTAAGCAAAACCGCCAGGCTCCCTTAGCTCTGATTTTATCATTCTTCCCCTGAACTTATCTGATCTCATGTAATAACCCCCTGTCACTAGGCTTCTTGGTGTCAGCCCTCTCATATCTAGTAGCATTTACTGAGTGCCTAAAATAGGAAGAGCACAGTGATTGTCCAGGCCCTTGACATGTAATAGCAGTTACCATTTCTGAGCACTTCTACATAGGGTATTTAAGCAGGGCTCATTATATACTCACAACAACCACATGACAAGGCACAACTGACAACCCCATTTTATATATGAGAAAACTGAGACACATTGGTTATCATGGCCCAAGACATATAACTAGTAAGTGACAGAACCAAGAATGAAACCTAGATAATTTGATCCTATATGATACTGCCTCTTAAACAGTAATAGTGAAAACTTTGTATTTAAAAATATGAATAAAATACTGAATAAGAAGATCTTAGCTCTGCTAAGATTTCCAGCATGAGAGGTGACATAAGCTCCAAGATGCTTTTCACCCCCTCCTCTTGTGCCAGTGTCATGGCCCCATTTGGAGTCTTCATTACATACTCTCAGCCAACTAATCTCAATCTCCAGCTAGCATTGTCAGAAGGCCCAACTTTCACCTCCAAAGAGCCATCCGGAGTCATTGAATTGACTCCTATTTGTGCTTTATTATTTTGTACATGATGAGATTGTTAGTTTGTACATATACTATATCTGACATCATTTTTTTCTAACTTGTTCTCATTGCCATGTTTAATCTCTCCAACCAATCTATCAAGGGCACCTCCAGCCAAGCCTGGTACAGTGCTTATCAAATAGCAAGCAAAGTTTGTTAATAAATCAAATAATTCACTTTATCAAGGGAGTCAAATCAAAATCATCCAGATCAGTCTGAGGACACTCACTCACCTTGACCTGGCAGAGCCTCCCCCGTCAATCCACCAGGGCTAAATTGACAACAATGTTCCAATCAACACTCCACACTCCTATCCCCTTGAATTGTATCTTGTCTTAAATGATAATATAAACACTGAGCCTCCAAAGTAGTGAAAGAAACTTTTATTTTCTCATGGTTCCACTGCCCAGGTTTTTATATGATATTGTAAATCCAAAACTGCCATAAAAGTTAGAAGCTTCAAAGTGCCTTTATAGGAATTTGGACTGTGGTCAAACATTTACCTTCAGTGTTCTCTTACTAGCGGTAGAATTCCCTCCCCAACTACCTAACACAAGTACATTGGATGTGCTGGGAAGACCTGCAGACCTAAGCAGATTTAAGCTATTTTCCATCACTCATCATTGTAAATGTGTTTGTGTTTTAACTGTGGAGTATTCTTAAACCTTTCTGCTAGTGATGCTTTCAGTAAACAACAGTAATTCTCAAGGGCCTTATCATGAATGCAGTGATTCATCTCCAGCACAGAGAAGTGGCTTTATTTAGGATTGGCCAGTGGAGGAGGGGCATCATTATATTCCATTTGCTAGAGGATCTGCAGAATTCTGTCCCATTTGCCCTGTGTACCAGGTCCAGTTTATCCCTTTTCTTTTAACCTGCTATAAGAATCACATGCCTAAATATTAAGCAAATATCCCCAGATTGATGCTTTACCCAAATTATTTCTTCTTAATTAGTTCAAAAAGAGTGCACTTTGCATACCCTCCCTCAGTCTAGTTTGTGAGGTCCCACAACGGCTGCCTGACACATAGGAGATATTAAATAAATGTTTAATTAATATTTATAAGCAATAAAAGCAAAGTTAAAAAATAGAAGCAAAAAAGGGAGGGAGGTGAAGGTGATAATTGTAGGTGAAAAGAAGACAATGTCATAGACTACACCTGTCTAGTTCATGTGCAACTGAGCCCTGTAGGGTTTAACACCTTTCTGTGACCCCAAGGGTTAAACAACCCCCTCTTGAATTTTACTACTAGGAGAACCTTTAGAAAGAGAGCAACCAGGGGCACCTGGATGGCTCAGTCGGTTGAGCGTCCGACTCTTGATTTCAGTTTAGGTCATGATCTCACAGTTCGTGAAGTCAGGCCCTGCACTGGGCTCTGTGCTATCAGTGCAGAGCCCGCTTGAGATTCTCTCACCCTCTCTGTCTGCCCCTCTCCCCTTTCCAAAATAAATAAACTTGAAAGAAAGAAAAAGAAAGAGAAAGAGAGGAAGGAAGGAAGGAAGGAAGGAAGGAAGGAAGGAGGGGAGAAAGCAACAGTTTAGAGCAATTCATCCGCACTGCTAGAAAAATACAAGTCAACACATTTTGACCTCTGAAGGTTGGCTTAAGTAATGTAATACAGCAGTTATCTACTGTCATAATACTACTGCATAATAAACAGCCACAAACACCTCCATAGCATTCAGCAATAGGCATTTATTGTTTATGTCCCAGTCAGCTGGGGTTGGCCAGACAGCTCTGCTAGTCTTAGCCAGGTTTGCTCATATGTCTACAGTATCTACAGTCACTGGCTGTTGGCTGTTATAAGCTGGCCTTGGCTTGGACAACTTGGACTACTCAGCCCTGTTCCACATGTCTACTGTCCTCCAGTGGGCTATCCTAGTCACAGGCTCATGGCAGTGGAAGAGGAGCTTGCCCCCAGAAACACAAGGGCTCTTAAGGCCTAAGCTCAAATCTTGGTCCTCACTTCTATCTCATTCTACTGGCCAAAGCAAGCCATATGGCTGAAACCAAAGACAGGGAATTATGTCCCACCTTCAGTAGAAATGGACTATAAGATTACATGCATGGCAAAGGGAGTAGTGCAAGGAGAGATGAGGACATGAGGCCACCTGATGCAGTCTAGGACAGGTATGTTTATATAAAAATAAAAACCACAGCATTTCTAATTACAAAGATGGAAGCCAGGCATATTTGCAAGTATTGAACTAGGAAACCAACTGAAAGAAGGTGCTTATTTTTTCTAATAAATATCTAGTTCAGTCATTATTTTTTTAACTCCAATCTTGTTATTACAATTAGCTAAATATTCACTTGAGGTAAGTAATATTTATGCTGAGAATGAATTGATTTCTTTCCTCTCTGGGTATTCTTTATTCAAGGGGCCTGGTAAAACATTTTTATGAACTAATAAAAAACTTTAAACATTCTTGTAAGTCTATGGCAATGATAAATATTCCTAACTTTTCGAGAAAAGGAGAATTGAAATAACCATATGATATAACAAAGATTATGAGTAAATTAAAATTTTATTTCAGTATTTTAGAATTAATAAATATTGGGGCGCCTGGGTGGCTCAGTCGGTTGAGCGTCCAACTTCGCTCAGGTCACGATCTCACAGTCCGTGAGTTCGAGCCCCACATCAGGCTCTGTGCTGACAGCTCAGAGCCTGGAGCCTGCTTCAGATTCTGTGTCTCCCTCTCTCTCTGGCCCTCCCCCCATTCATGCTCTGTCTCTCTCTGTCTCAAAAATAAATAAATGTTAAAAAAAAAATTTTTTTTAATTAATAAATATTTTCACAGTTTTGACAAAACAAAGGCAAAAATCTATCTGATTCCTAGATATGTATTTTTCATCTGATTCAGTTATGTACGTTTATATTTTGGAACTACCAACTCACTCACATCAGGACCCAGACTAAATCACTCTGCAATATCAGAAGCTTCAAACTGAAAGAAGGTTGAAATAACATTACATCTCTGCAAAAATCAGAATCTCTATTTCTGGGTTCAGTGCACTTGACAGTTTAACTACCTACATTGTTTTTATCATATGAAAAAGGAGACCACTTTAATTTCACATCCTTTAACCTTCTAGCAATGAAATAGTTCTAGAGAATATAATGAATATAAAAGGGGTCAGTGTTCAAATTACATTCCTTTATAGCTAATTGGAAAGTTTCTTTTGTTGTTGATGACCAGAGCCTTTTTGCCTGTCCATCAGCTATTGGCTATCACTCTAATGCCTTAATCTTCAAGTGGACATTCCCTTGATTCAACACAATTATGGTAACCCATAAGTTAATGTAGTCCCATAAGAGATATGCCATCATTACCCAGATTTATGGGCAGAACCACATCCATAAAATTTAGATAATTGCTTGTGTACTGCCAGCCTATTTTGCCTGTTAATATAAATAATATTTTCCACATTAGCTACCAAGAGGACAAATTTCTCATAACTGACTCTGTACTTAATTCTGTCAGATAATCTCATCTGCAATTTGATGAAGAATGTACTGTGAACAATTTCTGATAACCTTCGTTCTTCTAGTGTGTTTTGCTGAAGAAGCCCAATCTGTTGTTTGTTTGGGGTTGTTACCACATTAAATTGATTTAAGGACACCATTTTCCATTCTTCTGTCTTCCATGCTCTGTTAACTTATGTCACATTTATTAAAACTCATGGTTTTGCATGTATGTTTCAATTTGTGGTAGCAGAATGATGAAACGCATTTCTCCCCTTTTTTGTAAAATAGTGTTTAACAACTGCTGCTACCATTAATGTATTGCCACATCATAGGTAAACTCAACATGAAAAGATCTGCACAATATTCTGATCAGAAAATACTAGCAGGGGCACAGAATATATATGAAGTACCTTTTCAAATAAAAACTCAGAGGAAGTAAATAGAACAAATGCATAAAAGAGGAACATATGTTTTATGCTACCAAATTATGCATCGTTATTTTGAATAGCTAACCAAAGTGTGTTATAGGTACTAAAGCTACATTTAAATTTTAGTCCATTTGCAGTTTTTTTCAAATTCCCAAGGCAGATGGGGTGGGGTGGAATGACTTCTCAAGGGAGCCGAACTCTAAAATCTGTTCCTGGGAGATACTGCAAACTGTGGTCTCAGATTCCAGACTGTTCCAAACAAAGCTCTCCGAGCTCCTGTACACTAATTTATGACATATCTGCTTTCACCCGCTAGGTTTGCGCTTTATCACCAGTCTCAGGGAGCCCATCAGGGCTTACAAAGGAAAGGAAGTCTGAGAGACATAAAAAATACTGACAACAAGCCAGGGAGCATTTTATATTATTTACAGCATGGGAAGAACCCCTGGAAGTGCTGAAAATGAAGGTCATGGTCTGAACAAGTATGGGGACTGGGTTGCCATCCTCACATTCTTCATGTTATTAAAACAAAACATCTCCTCATTCTTGAAGTTTCCCAAAGCCCTGTGTTGGAGGAGAGGTATGAGGCGAGCCCAGGCAGTATACACCTCCCACTTTCACTTCTACCTCCCCTGTGAACATTTAACACTGACCCTGCTCTGGCCAGACTGACCTACGTATTCCCTGAATATATCTTGTGCTTCCCACCTTCAAGCCTTTCATACCTAAATTTTAGCCATATTTTAGAGTCCAACTCATTTCCCACTTCCCTGAGTACTCCCATCCAAAGTCAGTGCTCTCTCTTTAGAAAAAATACAGGTTTTATTTTTCCCTACCATCCACATACCTATATATACTTATGCAAATACTATTTCCCTAACAGGTTATATATTTTGTAAGAATAAAACCATGTCAGAATGTGTAACTATGCCCCTAAATGGCTAACATTGAGCCTTCCTTGAAGGAAATATGTAACATAAATTTGTGTGCTTTCAATATATTTTTATATTTCAATTTTTAATATTTTTGTCTTACAAAAATAATACAAGGTCATAATATATACAACCTTCAAATGTAAATGAAAATGTGTAAGGCATAACCCCATCAATGTCCATTTAAAAGTGTTAATTGATTGAAGAGGAAGAGTTTGACTATTTACTCAGGCTATAGTGAAACTTAAAATTTTCATATCATTTTCTGGAGAACCCAACTCAGTCAAAACCTACTTTCCTTTATAGTGGTGGATCCCTGAGTGGGTTAACTCCACAGACTAAGACTCCAGAGTGTGAGATGGAGTACTATATGACCCCATGTCAACTTTAATTTGAAGTCATACTCCCAGGACATTTCAAAAGGCTCCAAGTTTTCCGGAGGCTTAAAGAGTGAGGTTGTGGCTTTTCCTGAGCAATTGTTAATACTTACGGTCAAGAACAGTGGTTATGGAATATATCCTCATAATCACCTTCTCAAATATTACAGAGTCTTTGTAGAGAAGACAGGAGAAAAAAAAATACTGCCATAGTTTAGGAAGCTGCCTCTATAAGCTTCTGCATCTCTAAAGTCAGAGCCCAGCCCATCCAAAAAGCTCTTCTTCAATATCTGTTTTCAGGACATTAGGATATTCGGGATTTTAATCATCAATCCAAGCATCATAAAACAAAAACAGAGAAAGAATTCAATGTAATTAAAATCCCAAAAGCATTAACATCCTATCTCTGTCATAATATGAATTATACTTGAAGTATGATCAAGTCACATGAGCCCCCATCTCAAGATGAGCCATCCCCACTGGTGTGAGAGGGTACCCAGGGAGGAGCAAGACCAGCTTTTACCACCAGCTGATTCCCAGGCTCAGAGTTCCTCCAAGGACTCTTAGTCCAAAGTTGCAGCTTCTACCCCAGCTCTGCAAACCACTAGTCCTATGCTTTTAGTAATGTAATTAGCTTTTCTCTGCCTCAATCTCCTCAGGGTATCATGTAGCAGTAGAGGATAACAGTGAAGAATGTGGGCTTCAGAGTGGTGGTTCGACAAACCTAAGTTCAAACATCCTCTCTGACATTGCTTTCCTATATTACCTTGACAGTTTTATCAGTCTAAGCTTTGGTTTCTTCATCTGTAAAATGAGAGTAATGTTCATGGGATTATGGTGAAAATTAATAAGTTAATGTATGAGTGGCAGTAAACTTCAGCTGTTATCATCATCATTATCAGTTACTATAAAGGAGTTAGATCAGGTTATCTTCCACCCCTAACGGTTTATGTAATAATAGTTGAAGACTTCAGAGAAAGCCCCCATTCAGCCTGTAGCTTTCATTGCCGTAAGATTAATTTGTTCCTTAATGCTCCTTTGCACCATAATGAAAATGCAAGACCCCTAGTTGACTTTGGGGCATCCCAGCTCAAGCATCAAATACATTACATTTGTAAAATTAAGAAGATAAATAACACTTCAAAAATAGTCTCATTTCAACAAAGTTCTTGATGGTTAATATACAAGAAGTAATCTTAACTCCCTCACCTAACTAGCTTTCCTGATAGACTGATTATAGGATATAGAAAATGCAAATACCAAGCATTGAGACTGATTTTAGAAAGACGTCCAGGGAAGTCACTATAAATTACTCCTTATCACACATAAGAAAAATCATTTTTAGAGACTTTATGTCAAAAGAATTAATAAACACAAGTCAAGCTATGTTTTCCAGGGATTTCCAGGTAACATGGTGATTTACACACAAGTGTCTAAATCTCCTTCCCTCCCATATCCCAATCGAAATGATAAATGGAATATAAAAATTTCAAAATAAAGCTTCACTTTTGACTTCCCTAATCTTTTTAGGCATTCCAGTTATTGGGATCAAACAGTGATCTCCTTGTAGACAGTTCCCAGTTTTGTCTTTGGCACATAAACCCCACATTGACCTTGGTTCTCCTTGTCTATATCTCTTTGCTGTCCGTCTCCACAATCTCCATTCTATTCATTCATGTTTATCACTTTTTTTTCCACTTTATTGATGTAAACTTAATATACAAAAAGTTGCACATCTTTAATGTATACATTTTGATGAGTGTAGACAAATGCATATATATACCTGTGTTACAATCACCACAAACTAGGTAATAAACGTATCCATCACCTCCAAAAGATTTCTTGTGTCTCCTTGTGTGTGTGTGTGTGTGTGTGTGTGTGTGTGTGTGTGTGTGTGTTATGAACACTGAGCATGAGATCTACGCACTTGACACGTTTTTAAGTAGCAATACTTGGGCACTATATCATAGCACTATGTTGTACAGATCTTTTTATCTTATTCACCTTGTGTTACTATAATTTTATACTGATTGAACAACTCCCATTTCACTCTTCCCTCATACCCTGGCATCAAACATCTGTTCTCTGCTTCTAGGAGTCTGTTCTCTGCTTCTAGGAGTCTAGATAGCTTATGTAAGTGGAATCGTGGTATTTGACCTTTTGTAACTGACTTATTTCACCTAGTACAATGTTTTCCAGGTTTATCCAGGTTGTAACAAATGGCAAGATTTCTTTCCTTTTTAAGGCTGAATAATATTCCATCACACATATATACCACATATTCTTTATGCCTATGTCTGCTGATGGACATTCGGGTTATTTCCCAACTACCAAATGGTAGTTCTGTTTTTTTAATATTTATTTACTTTGAGAGAGAGAGAGAGAGAGAACACACAGGGGAAAAGCAGAGAGAGGTGGGGAGAGAGAATCCCAATCAGGCTCTGTGCTGTCAACATGGAGCCCAATGCAGGGCTCAATCTCATGAACTATGAAATTATGACCTGAGCTGAAAGGATCAGACATTTAACCGACTGAGCCACCCAGGCACCCCTGGTAGTTCTATTTTTAATTTTTGAAGAACCTCCACTCAGTTTCTCATAGTATCTGTACCATTTTACCCACCAACAATGTAAAGGGTTCTAATTTCTCCATATCTTGCAACACTTGTTATATCCTATTTTGATAATAGCCATCCTAAATGGTGTGTGGTAATAACCCATCATGGTTCTGATTTCAATTTCTCTGATGATTGGTGATGTTGAAGCACCTTTTCATATACCTCTTGGCCATGTGAATGTCTTCCTTGGAGAAATGTCTATTCAAGTCCTTTGCCCATATTTTTAAATTGAGGTAGTTTTTGTTTGTTTGTTGTCATGGTTGGGGGGGGGGGGTTGGGGAGGATTTGCTATTGAGTTGTAGAAGTTTCTTATATATTTTGGAGATTAGCCTCTTATCAGGTCTATGGTTTACAAATATTTCTCCCTATCTATAGGTTGCCTTTCACTCTGTTGATTGTTTCCTTTGCTGTGAAGAAGATTTTTAGTTTGAAATAATCCCACTTGTCTATATTTTCCTGTATTGCCTGTGCTTTTGGTGTCATATCCATGATATGATTGCCAAGGCCAATGTCATGAAGCTTTTACCTTATATATGCTTGTAGGATTTTTACACTTTCAGGTCCTTTGTTTAAGTCTTTCATCCACTTTGAGTTGATTTTTATGTATGAAGTAAGATAGAAGTCCAATTTCATCCTTTGGCACATGGATATCCAATTTTCCCAACACTAGTTGTTGAAAAGACTATCTTGTCCCCATTGTGTATCATTTGCATTCTTGTTGAAGTTCAGTTGCTCATGTATGCAAGGGTTTATTTCTGGGCTTTATATTCTGTTTGTCTTTATGCCAGTACCATATTGTTTTAACTACTGTAGCTTTGTAATATGTTTTAAAATCAGAAAACACAATGTACTTCCTGATTTCATAATACATCACTTTCTTTAAGACCTACTTCAAGATTTTTGCCTGTAAAAATCCTTGTCTTGCTACCTCTGCCCACCTAGCTTTATTGTCCTACAATACTGTCTCCAGTTTTCTAATTTCACAACAGTGAAATTTCGTATCAGTGATTTTGCTCATACATTATTTCATTTATATTCTATTTCAATGTGATTTTTCTCCTCCAACAGAAATATACCTTCAAGGTAAAAACTGTTTGTTGCTTCTTTGAAACCACCACAATGCTTTCAATGTTCCTTTGAGTTCTTCCTGAATAAAGAAATTAATTAATTAAATAATAGATGAGAGGGCTACATTTTTCTTCTCAATAATGGCCAATTATGATCATTATGATAATGACAAAGTCCTCTCAAAGGAGATTTACTTTGTAGTTGACATTCTATTAATTTTGCATGTCAAACCCAGAAAACACCATTATTCTCGGTACGTTGTAGTGTCAAAAAATCAAAAATTCTGAAATAATTAAGACAAGCTTCAGGCAAAATAATGGTCTCTGGAAAAGAAAAATCAACAAAAACCTTTTGTGATGCTAATATCAGGATTCAGAATTAACACCTGTCTTGTAGTAGAACTATGTTAAAATGCGATCCTATCATGTGTGGTTATTTTGGGGAAAAAAATACATTCTGAGCTGTGATAGATCAGACTCTATGTATTAATGAATAGTACCAGAAATGAGGTCAACACTATGATCATTAAATCAACCACATACCATATTCCCAGTGCCTGAATTAATCTTGACTGCCCAGAAGCCAAAACCATTAGAGAGGGTATCTAGGGCTCTGGGCTATCGTGGGTCCTAAAGCCATCACTAAAGACCATGTGGAATTGAGGTAACCAGCCAAAAAAGACATGTTCCCTTTAGAGGTAGATGTTTTTGAGTTTATGGCAATCCACCCAAAAAACTGAAATGGTCAATGCGCTGAGATAAATTTGAAAGAATATAGTTTCCAAACTAACATTACCTCTTAAGGAGACAAAGAATAATCTCTTAAAGAGAAAAAGTAAATTAATCAATTTTTAAAATTTTTTTGAAGTTTTATTTTAGACAAACAGACCACGTGCAAGTAGGGGAGAGGGATAGAAGGAGACAGAGAGAATCTCAAGCAGACTCCACACTCAGTGCAGAGCCAGACGTGGGGCTCAATCCCACAACCTTGAGATCATGACCTGAGCTGAAATCAAGAGTCAGATGCTCAACCAAGTGAGCCGCCTAGGTGCCCCAATTAATCAAATTTTAAAGAGAAAAAAGTCGTATTTATATTTGCAAATGGGTAAGAGTGAAGGCAAACTATTGCTTAAGATTATATTTCATCTCATCCAAACTCGTAGTGTGTAATTTCTCTATTGATCTTGAGGGCATTATGCTAAGTGAAATATGTCAGAGAGAGACAATTACTCTATTTTCTCTCCTATATGTGGAATCTTAAAACAACAACAACAAAACAAGCTCATACAAAGAACAGATTGGTGGTTGCCAGAGGTGGAAATGGAGGTTCAAGAAAAGGGTGAAAGGGGTCAAAAGGTAAAAGTATTTTAAATTGGGAAATAGTGATGCTGAGAAATAGTCTTTTAATGATGTATTGTTAGATTTTGTTGGTATAGATGATTTAAGAGACAAATGCTAATTTCCCTGATAAACACAGATGTAAGAATTCTTAACAAATATTAGCAAACCACATTCAATGATAATATTAAAAGGATCACTCACCATGATCAAGTGGGATTTATTCCAGGGATGCAAGGATGATTCAATATTCACAAATCAATCAATATGAAACATCACATTAACAAATAAAAGTATAATAGGTAAATGATTAGATACAGTTAAAGCATTTGACAAAATACAACATCCATTCATAATAAAAACTCTCAAAAAAAAAAACTCTCAACAAAGTGGGTTTAGAGGAAATATACCTCAATGTAATAAAGCCCATATGTGAAGAATTCATAGCTAATATCATACTCAATGGTGAAAAACTGAAAGTGTTCCCTCTAAGATCAGGAAGAAGACTAGGATTCCCACTCTCACCACTTTTATTCAACATAGTACTTGAAGTCCTAGCTGCAGCAATCAGACAAGAAAAAGAAATAAAAACTATCCAAATGGGCAAGGAAGAGGTAAAACTCACCATTTGCTGATGACATAATACTATATATAGAAAACCCCAAAGATCACCAAGAAACTCTGAACTAATAAATGAACTCAGTAAAGTTGCAGTATACAAAATTAACAGATAGAAATCTGTTGTTTCTATACACTAATAAAGTAGCAGAAAGAGAAATTAAGAAAAAAAAAACCATTTACAATTGCACCAAAAAAGAATAAAATACCTAGGAATAAATTTAATCAAGGAGGCAAAGATCTGTATTTTGAAAATTATAAGAGGGGCACCTGGGTGTCTCAGTTAAGCGTCCGACTTCAGCTCAGGTCATGATCTCATGGTTCTTGGGTTCAAACCCCGCATCAGGCTCTGTGCTGACAGTTCAGAGCCTGGAGACTGCTTTGGATTCTGTGTCTCCCTCCCTCTCTGCCTCTCCCCCACTTGAGTGTTCTCTCTCTCTCTCTCTCTCAAAAATAAACAAACATTAAAAAAAAGAAAATTATAAGATAATGATGAAAGAAACTGAAGATGACACAAACGAATGGAAAGCTATACCATGCTCATGGATTGGACAAACAAATATTGTTAAAATGCCCATACTACCAAAAGCAATCTACATTTTCAATGCAATCCTTATCAGACAACTAAGAACATTTTTCACACAACTAGAACAGATAATCCTAAAATTTGTACGAAACCACAAAAGACCTCAAATAGCCAAAGTAATCTTGAGAAAGAAGAACAAAGCTGGAGAGATCACAATACAGATTTGAAGCAACAAAGCTATAGTAATCAAAACAGTATGGTACTGGGAAAAATAGACACATAGATCAACAGAACAGGACAGAGAGCCCAGAAATAAACCCACACTTGTATGATCAAGAGGAAAGAATATACAATGGGGGAAAGACAGTCTTTTCAATACATGGTGTTAGGGAAACTGGACAGCTACATGCAAAAGAATGAAACTGGGCCATTTTCTTATACTATGCAAAACAAAACAAAACAAAACAAAAAAACCTCAAAATGGATTAAAGACTTAAATGAGAACTGAAACCATAAAACTCATAAAAGAAAACATATGCACTAATATCTTAGACATCAGCCTCACCAATATATTTATGAACATGTCTCCTCAATCAAGGGACACAAAAGCAAAAATAAATTATTGGGACTACAACAAAATGAAAAGCTTTTGTATATCAAAGGAAACTATCAACAAAACAAGAAGGCAACCTAGTGAATGGGAAGCTATTTGTAAATGATATATCCAATAGGGGTTAATACCCAAAATAAATTTAAAAACTTATACAACTCAACACCAACCAAAAAAAAATCTGATTTAAAAATGGGCAGAAGAGGGGCGCCTGGGTGGCGCAGTCGGTTAAGCGTCCGACTTCAGCCAGGTCACGATCTCGCGGTCCGTGAGTTCGAGCCCCGCGTCAGGCTCTGGGCTGATGGCTCGGAGCCTGGAGCCTGTTTCCGATTCTGTGTCTCCCTCTCTCTCTGCCCCTCCCCCGTTCATGCTCTGTCTCTCTCTGTCCCAAAAATAAATAAAAAAAAAAAAAAACGTTGAAAAAAAAAATAAAAATAAAAAATGAAAAAAAATAAAAATGGGCAGAAGAATTGAATAGATATTTTTCCTGAGAAGACAGATGACCAAAAGACACATAAAAAGATGATCAATACCACTCATGATCAGGGAAATGCAAATCAAAACCAGAATGAGATATCACCTCATAGCAGTCAGAATAGCTAGTATGGAAAAGACAAAATATAACAAGTGTTGGTGGAGATGTGGAGAAAAGGGAGCCCTTGTGCACTGTTGGTGGGAATGTAAACTGGTGCAACCACTGTAGAAAACAGCATGGAGGCTTCCCAAAAAATTAAAAATAAAAATACTATATGATCCAGTAATTCCAATACTGGGTATTTACCCGAAGAAAACAAAACACTAAATCAAAAAAATATACTCATTCCTATGTTTATTGCAGCATTATTTGCAAGAGCCAAGTTATGGAAGCAACCCAAGTGTCCATTAATAATATTTTTGAACGTTTATTTATTTTTAAGAGACAGAGAGAGACAAAGCATGAGCAGGGGAGGGGCAAAGAGAGAGGGAGACGCAGAATCCGAAGCAGGCTACAGGCTCCAAGCTATCAGCACAGAGCCCAACCCAGGACCCAAACTCACAAACTGCGAGATCATGACCTGAGCCAAAGTCGGATGCTTGACCAACTGAGCCACCCAGGTGCCCCCAAGTATCCACCAAAAGATGAATAAAGAAGATGGGGTATACATACACAGTGGAATACTACTTAACCATTTAAAAAATAAAATCTCAGCATTTGTGACAACATGGATAAATCTGGAGGGTATTATGCTATGTGAAATAAGTCAGAGAAAGAAAATACCATACAATTTCACTTACATGTGGAATCTAAAAAACAAATGAACAAACCAAAAAACAGACTCTTAAATACAGAGGACAAACTGGTGTTTGCCACAGGGGAGGTGAGAGGTAGGGCTTGGCAAAATAAGTGAAGGGGGTTAAGAGGTACAAACTTCCAATTATAATAAATAAGTCATGGAGATGAAAAGTACAGCATAGAGAATATAGTCAATAATATTATAATAACAATGAATGATGATAGATGGTGACTATACTTATGGTGAGCATTGATTAATGTATAGAATTGTTGAATCACTATGTTGTACACCTGAAACTAATAGAACATTGTATTACAATTATACTTCAATGATAAATAATATATCAGTGCTTTAAAAAAAGAAAGTGGCAACTTTTAAATTAATATGTAAGGTACTAGGGCAGGAGATTGATCTGTTTCATTGACAAAATTAATTGTAAATTATGTAATCTGATCAACTATAGATAATCAATGAAGTATTTCTCTTGAGAAGACAGGATTCTAAACATATCTCTATGATATTCTTTTTCAGCATACATATTAGTTTTCTATGCTGCTGTAACAGATTACCACAAATTTAGTAGCTTAAAACAACACAATTTATTACCTTACAGTTCTGTACCAGAAATCCAAAATGGATCTCATTGGGATTAAATCAAAGTATTAGCAAGGCTGCGTTCCTCTCTGGGAAGACAATATATTTCCTTGTTTTTTCCAGCTTCCAGGAGCCCACATTCCTTGGTTCATGGCCCATTTTCGAAGCCAGCAACATTGTATCTCTTATTCCATCAATCTCTCTCTGACTACAGCCAGGAAAATTTCTCTGCTTTTAAAGACTCCTGTGATTACACTGGGCCCACCAGATTACCTCCCCATCTCGAAGTCTTTAATCTAAATTAAATCTTCAAAGTCCCCTTTGGCATGAAAGGTAACATATTCACAATCTCCAAGGATTAGGGCATAGATATCTTTGGGAGGCCACTGTTCTGCCTAGCACAGTATGTTCAACAGAACTCATTAACAGTTCCATTGTCTATTGCTTATGAATCCAAAATAGACTTCAAAAATGTCATTTTATATGTAGTCTTCTTTATGGAGCGTGACATCATTGATGCAAAACAATAATAATTCTGTCATCCTCAGAAATTCTACAATCTAGATATGGACTGAAGGAAATCTAATAACTAATTGTTAGTCAAGATTCCCATGCTCAGATTGGATAAAATTAGTTAACCTTAAAATTAAAACAGAATTCTACTCTGTGGAGACAAACCATTTTGGATTCAGCAATCCTCTTTATTCACTTTGGAGTTACTGAATTACTTAAACAGTCCTCAATGTAGTGAGTTCTCTCTCTCACGGATATTTGCACTTTCACCTCCCTCTCTTGTCTACCTAAAATGCCGTTCCCTGCCATCTTCCTGTGACCACTTCTTACTCTACTCCTTCCACACTTAACTCAAACTGTCTCCTCTGGGATCCCTTCTATAAACCCAACCAGAAAAGGTGAAAAACACTTCTCTAGGCTCCTGCCTAACTCTAGACCTCACTCTTCCTAATATTTCATGCTAGTCTTTTGAGGTTATTCATGTACTTGCCTGTCCACTCCTCCCTCCAAAACAGTGACTGTTCTTGAAAGCACATATGTGTGGTTTTTTTATGTATCTTTGTCTTCCCAGCACCTAAATGGGACCTGGTACAAAAAACCCAATATTCAATAAATGTTGAATAAATGAGTGAATGGCAAATGGACAAAAACAAAAAACCTTAAACTCTTTTTTAAAGTTTATTCATTTATTTTGAGACAGAAAGCCAGTGAGCTAGGGAGGGGAAGGGAAAGAGAAAGAGAGAAAGAGAGAGAGAGAGAGAGACAGAGAGAGAGACAGAGAATCCCAACCAGGCTCTGCACTGCCAGCAGGAAGCCTGAGGCAGGTCTCAAACCTACAAACCCTGAGATCATGTCCTGAGCCAAAATCAAGAGTCGGAGGTATAAACGACCAAGCCACCCAGGTTCCCCCAAAACCCCTTAAATTAAAAAAGATATTCACTTTCTAAATCTCTATATATTAGAAATGTTTACTTAGTGGGAAACATATGCAATGTTATCACCAATAGGATTGGCAGCAAAATAAATAAAAATACAAATACAAAAAATAAAAACTACAAAAAATATGCTTTAATATAATTTTATTATTTATGAAGAATATGACATTTAACTTGAGAGGCAATTCTCATCTCCTGAAACCACCACTTTATTATCGCATAATACTTTTCAGTCCCTGTCCATACAGATATTGTTTATCAAGAGCCTGTGTATGTACACAACAGCCAATTATCCTTTGGCTATTAACATAGGATTTTGTATATGGTCCACATTATTACACTTTTTCAGAATTACCATCTTTAGTGTTGCTAATAACCTGTGTATTAATTTATCATCATTTGAAGGCAATAAAGTAAGTGCTTCAGAGCACAGCCTCAAGAAAGACAGCCTGGGCTTGAATCCTAGTATTTGCAGCTGTTTGACCTTGGACAAGTCACTTCACTTCTCTGTGCCTCCATTTGTTCATCTACAACATAGGGATGGTAATAGTAGTACCCATTGTACAAGGTTTTTGTGAAAGCTAAATGAGTTAATATAAAGTGACTAGAAGAGTGCTTGATATATGGGAAGCATTCAATAAAAAAAGTATCTGCTTTATAATATTATCATTGTAATCATAAATTCATGTATGATGGTCATTTAGGTTGTTCCTAGATTGCTTATCTCTATCCCAGCAGCACCTTAAACATATGGATTTAAGGATGGTCATTTGGTTAGTTCATTGGTTTTGCCTCAATAGAATTACTTCCTTAGAACAAATTCCCAGGATTTCTAGCCCATTTCCAAAAAGACTTTTAATTCAATTTTTAAATGCTCAAGTGTAAAATTACTTAACTTTATGTTTACTTATAAGCTACTTTTTAAGAAGATAATTTCACAAAACCTCAACAACCTGTGCAGATAGACAATTGTCAAAGAAATTGCAAAGGCCCCAAACTTTTGGTTTATTTCAAGCTTTGCATCTCAGAGAAGTTGTGAATTAACCATCTCTATGCACATCCTAGTGAGAGAGGGTGTGAACAAAGAAATAATATTTTTTTTCCTAACATGCTTGACAACTCAAAATTCATGGATTTATGTATGTATTTTGTTTTGCTTTCTTTAGTTTTTTTTTTTTGTTTGGTTTGTTTGTTTTTGTTTTTGTTTTTGTTTTTTGCTGTCACTAAACAAAACAGTTTAACTCCCTCAGTGAGAAAGGAAACATGCCTGTCAGAAAAAGAAAAGGAGAAAAATAGCAAAAGTAAAGCATCTCTCAGAGAAAGAAGCAAACAATAGGAAGGAAAACAGTAAAATATGCTAGGTACTTTTTTGATATTGCCCATTTATTTGTGGAAACAAAGTTTTGAGCACTTAGGGAGAATAGAATAAAAAGTTGGCATAACTAAAGACGACAACATGACTTGTCATTGCATCTAATATTAAAAGGTTTGGGGTACTGAAATTGGGCAAAGGAAACACTGACAAATCCATTCAGGCAATAACACGTGTAGGTTCAGCACTATTTCTTTAGCAGAAAGCATTTGAAATCCAAACTCTGAACTATACGCATACTATATATCTTTTGCTTTCTAGATGTGGAATCACCTAAAGGGATATTTTTGTTTATCTGGGCCTTACAAGGTTTTCCTTGATTCTTGATTTTTTTAAAAAAGCTAGTTTGTTTCATCAATATTTATGCAGTTTCATAATATTTATGCAGGCATAGGTCACAACATGATTCATGCAAACTGGACAAAAGTCAACCGATCGTTATGAACACAACTGTGTGCAGTCAGTGCCGAATTTGAAAAATGCTCTGTGGCCTTAGTCAAATTTCTGAACCAATTTGAGTAACAGCTTCCCATCAAATAAAAACAATAGCTATTGTAGTATATGTCCTCAATAGCTTCTGGGAAGGCTAAATGAGCTGATCCATGTAAAGTACTCAGGGAACAGGTGCAGAGCAAGCCCTTAATAAATGCTAGCTATTGTTATTAGGTTTTTTTTTTTTTCAGTCAGATACTATATGGAGCTTTTGGGTTTTGAATTTTTTGTTTGTTGTTTGTAGTTGTTGTTGTCATCATTGTTCAGTTGTTGCTGTTGCTTTTTGGTATATTATCCTATTCCAGGTTTTGACATCTGACTTATATTGTCCAGTGTTAAAGAGATATTTTCGTTTTCATTTCATGTTCTCTTAAGATACCCAAGAATTAAAACACTCACTATTTGTAGCTGACATGATACTATATATAGAAAACCCTAAGGATTCCACCAAAAACTACTAGAGCTGATAAATTCAGTAAATTCTCAGTATACAAAATCAATGTACAGAAATATTTTGCATTTCTATACACCTATAATGAGGCAGCAGAAATTAAGAAAACAATCCCATTTACAAATGCACCAAAAATAATAAGATACCTAAGAATAAACATAACCAAAGAGGTGAAAGACCTATACTCTGAAAACTGTAAAGCACTGAGGAAAGAAATTGAAGACAACATGAAGAAATGGAAAGACATTCCATGCTTACGGACTGGAAGAACAAATACCATTAAAATGTCTACATTTCCAAAAGCAATCTACAGATGTAATGCAATTATTATCAAAGTACCAACAGCATTTTTCAAAGAACTAGGACGAACAATTCTAAAATTTTCATGGAAGCACAAAGACCCCAAATACCTAAAGCAATCTTGAAAAAGAAAAGCAAACCTGGAGGCATCACAATTCCACACTTCAAGTTATATTACAAAGCTGTAGTAATCAAAACAGTGTGGTACTGGCACAAAAACGGACACATAGATCAATGGAACAAAATAGAAAATCCAGAAATAAACCCACAATTATATGGTCAGTTAATCTTTGACAAAGCAGGAAAGAAGATCCAATGGGAAAAAGACAGTCTCTTCAACAAATGGAGTTGGAAAAACTGGACAGCAACATGCAAAAGAATGAAACTGGACCACTTTCTTATACCATACACAAAAATAAATTCAAAGTGGTGCCCCCTTTTTAATTTATTTTTGTGTATTGTGTAAGAAAGGCTGGAAAGTGTGGAGGTTCTTCAGAAAGTTAAAGACAGAACTACCCTATGACCCAACAATTGCACTACTAGGTATTTGTCCAAAGGGTATAAAAATGCTGATTCGAAGAAGCACATACACCTCAATGTTTATAGCAGCACTATCAACAGTAGCCAAACAATGGGAAGAGACCAAATGTCCATCAACTGATGAATGGGTAAAGAAGATGTGGTATATTTACAATAGAATAGTACTCAGCCATCAAAAAGAATGAAATCTTGCCATTTGCAACAATGTGGATGGAACTAGAGTGTATTATGCTAAGCGAAATCAGTCAGAGAAAGGCAAATACCATATGATTTCACTTATATGTGGAATTAAAAAAAAAACAGATGAACATAGGGAAGGGAAGGGAAAATAAGGTAAAAACAGAGAGGGAGGCAAATCATAAGAGACTCTTAACCACAGAGAACTAAGGGTTGCTGTAAGGGAAGTGGGTGGGGGATGGGCTAAGTGGGTGATGAGCATCAAGGAGGACACTTGTGATGAACACTGGGTGTTACATGTAAGTAATGAATCACTAAATTCTACTCCTGAAACAAATACTACACCATATATTAACTAACTTGAATTTAAATAAAATCTTGGAAGAATAAATAAATAAATAGGGGGCACATGGGTGGCTCAGTTGGTTGAGTATCAGACTCTATTTTGGCTCAGGTCAAAACACTGCTTTGCACTGAGCATGGAGCCTGCTTAAGATATTCTCCCTCCCTCTCTCTCTCTCTCTGTCTCTCCCCCCTGCTCACTCTTTCTCTCAAATAAAAAACAATAACTAAATAAATAAATTCAAAATGGATTAAAGACCTAAATGTGAGACCTGAAAACATAAAGATCTTAAAAGAGAGCACAGGCAGTAACTTCTCTGACGTTGGCCATAGCAACTTTTTTTCTAGATAGGTCCCCTGAGGAAAGGGCAACAAAAGCAAAAATAAACTATTGGACTATATCAAAATAAAAACCTTCTGCACAGAAAAGGAAACAATCAATAAAACTAAAAGGCAACCTACAGAATGAGAGAAGATACTTATAAATGACCTATCCAGTGAAGGGTTAGTATCCAATATATATAAAGAACTCATAAAACTTAACACCCAAAAAACAATCCAATTTAAAAGTAGACAGAAGACATGAATAGACATTTCTCCAAAAAAGATACACAGATAGCCAACAGATATATGAAAAGATGATCATCACCACTTATCAGGCAAATGCAAATCAAAACTACAAAACCTCATACCTGTCAAAATAGCTAAAACCAAAACCACAAGAAACAACAAGTGTTGACGAGGATGTGGAGAAAGAGGAACCCTCTTGCACTGCTGGTGGGAATGCAAACTGGTGCAGCCACTGTGGAAAACAGTATGGAGATTAAAAATAAAACTACACTACAATGTAGCAATTGCATTACTGGGTATTCACCCAAAGAATACAAAAACACTAATCCAAAGGGATACATGCACCCTTAAGTTTACAGCAGCATTATTTATAATAGCCAAGATGTGGAAGCAGCCCAAGCATCCATCAATTGATGAATGGATAAAGATGTGGTGTCTACACACAGGTACAGGTACACACACACACACAATGGAGTATTACTTGGCCATAAAAAGAATGCAATCTCACTATTTGCAAAGACATGGATAGAGCTAAAAGGTATAATGCTGAATGAAATAAGTCAGTCAGAGAAAGACAAATACCATATGATTTATGTCACTCATATGTGAAATTTAAGAAACAAAACAAATGAGCAAAGGGAATAAAAGGAGAGAGAGAGAGGCAAACCAAGAAACAGACTCTTAAGTATAAACTGATGGTTACCAGAGGGGTGGTGGGTGGGAGAAAGGGTGAAATAGGTAATGGGGATTAAGAATACACTTGTTGTGATGAGGACCAGGTGCTGAATGGATGTATTGAACCACAGTATTGTACACCTGAAACTAACATAACTGTGTATATTAACTGGAAATAAAAACTTTTTTAAAAAAAGATGATAGCTGATGGATAACCTGTTCAATGCTTATGAAGTAGAAATTAAACTTGCTTTAAAAATATGAGAATATATGACATCTTTGAAGAAAGTTTGGCCTGTTTCAAGCTTACGAAAGTGACAAAGTACCTTGAAACCCTTCTAATAGTTAGACAGTCCCTTTTTTACAGATGGACACCTCTGTGCAACATGAGAAACAAGGCCTTTTCATAAAGTCTCCACAGAGACTTGTGCATAAAAAAGGGCAGGCTCTGCTCCTTTAAATGTTGATGTGCCCTTCAGTATCACAACTGCTGGCAGTTCCAGGCCTTGGTTTCCCAGATATTGTGCCACATTATGAGAGAATAGAGGCACATGAGGATAGGATTTCTTCCTATTCCATCCTGAAACCATCCTTCCACCTTGTAGCAGCCTCGTCTGAAACCACCTACTGTTTAAAAGGAAATAAATGGTGGGGGGCCTGAGTGGTTCAGTTAGTTAAGCCTCCGACTTTGGCTCAGGTCATGATCTCGCCGTTCTTGAGTTCGAGCCCCGCACTGGGCTCTGTGCTGACAGCTCAGAACCTGGAGCTTGCTTCAGATTCTGTGTCTACCTCTTTCTGCCCCTCCCCTGCTCTCGCTCATTCTCTCTCTCTCTCTCTCTCTCTCTCTCAAAAATAAAAATTAAAAAAGATATAAATTGTGCCTCCATTTAGAAAAACACAAACCATTCCCCTGTTTTCCCTGAGTCCAAGCTCTGCACAGGATCTTAATTAGCCAGAGGAATATGATGATGGTGGCAATGCCTACATTAAGCAGAAAGATCCTCTAAACAAAAAAACAAAAAAGGCTTCAGATAAAATATTACTCAGTTAATTATACAACTGAGATTTTTAGAATATTTAACTTCAGCTTTGCTTTTTCGTAGATATAGGTCAAATAACCAGGAATGCTTTAAGTTACATGTAGAGGTTCTAGCAAATGTACACTTTTCTTAAGAGAAAGAAACAGCTTTGGTAGCAACCAATCACAGATACTGTGAGCCAGAGCTTGGGGAAACCTAGAAAGACTACACAAATGTAAATCTCACCAAAATTTGTGCATTTATTTGGTCTTCTATAGCAATTTAAAATTGAGTAGTAATTGAGATGTTCTGGATGTGTGATTCAATTCCCACAGGAAGTATCAATGCAATTCAATTGCCATTCTCTATATCCAACCACACACTGACTTAACAACTGTTTACCAGAGGCCCGGGGGAGGCCCTGCACTTGGTTTGGGGGTATACTACGAAGAAAATAGAATCCCTCCCTGGAAGTGCCAGCACAGTCATGGGCTAAACTTGCCTAAGTTCCCTACCTTCTACAACTTACATGATAGTTCAAAATTGTTTGGGATGTAAAATAGAACTTTCAGATTAGTTCTGTGGCCATGGCCAATACACTGAGCATGATTTTAATTTTAAAAAGGAGAATCCCATTATGAATATCCCCCTGTCAAGTTTCATTAGACACCCCACAAGCACCACCACCATTTCTGATCTATGTAAGTGTACCTGTTTAGCAAATGGGATAGGACTGACCATCTGGAAGTTCAAAGATTTGCCCCAACTCAGAGTTCATCCTGAAAATAATAAATCCTTTGGGAGCTTTCACAGGAGGATAATGTTGGATTTAATTTCCACCACAGAAGAATTTCAGTAAAGTTCTAAGACCTTTTACCAATCTTTATGTGCAAATTAAAGCAATACTCTCTACATCATTTTAAATTTTGAAAAATTCAAACCAATAAAAGGAGAGGAGGTATAGTGGATTCGTTTCCTAGAGGTGATGCAAAAAAGTGCCACAAACCCAGTGTCTTAAAACAACAGAAATTGATTCTCTCACAGATCTGGAGGCTGGAAGTCTGAAATCAAGGCGTCAACAGGACTACACTTTCTCTGAAGGCTCTGGGAGGAGATTCTTCCTTACTTCTTGCAGCCTCTATTGGTTGCTGGCAATTCTTGGCACTCCTTAGCTTTCAGATGGATTACTACAATCTCTGTCTCCATATTCAAATGGCCCTCCCCGCTGTGTGTGTCTGTGTCTCTGTTTTCTCTTAAGAATAGAAGTCATTGGATTAGAGCCCATTCTAATCCAGCATGACTTCATCTTCACCTCACCAATTATATCCATAAAGGCCCTATTTCCAAACAAAGCCACATTCTGAGGTTCCAAGTGGACTTTAATTTAGGGAACACTATTTGACCCATGTGGTGAATAAGTTTAGGAATTCCCTGAGCTTGCACTTATGGGTTAACAAGGCTTAGAGGAAAAGTGTCCAGAATAGGTAAACAAGGCGAAAGCGCCCCAGCATAGAACAAAAGTGTAGAGCTGCTTCCATAGAATGAAAGCATCCAGAATAGGTAAACAGGGTGAAAGTGCCCCCAGCATAGAACAAAAGCACAGAGATGCTTCCACAGGATGAAAGTGTCCAGAATAAGTACACAGGTAAACAGGGTGATAGACCACCGCAGCAAGGTGAAACTGCCCAGAGCTAATTAGCAAAAGAAAGGTACCTTATTGACTCTGAGGTAGCATGCTCTGTCTGTCTTATCCCCTAGGCAAGTTAAGATAAACCAATGCAGTGCCTGGTGCCTGCTGTAAACAGCCATCTGCTCGGAGCTGGGATTTTGTTTTGTATTAACCCAAACCCCCGACACCGCATACCTTCAAAACTTCCTTTGTCTCACAGACTTGAGTTAATGATCACTGTTTGTCTCTTTCTGCACGTCCATTACATGTGATGCTAATAAACACGGAGCAAGGACCCTTATTCAGGGCTCTTGTCTCCTCCCAAACATTAGCCTCTCTTGTATTTAATTCTGCATCTGCTCTCTTGCTGGACAAGAGAGAATGCCAGGCTCAGAGTCTGCAACAGACCCAGGATATAGGGGTGCAAAAAAACTACTCACCTCTCCATCACTAATGAATTCCAAAGGGAGTCAAAGTTAATTTGGAATCTTCAACAAGTTCTCAACATATGCACAGTTTTGTCTTATCTAAGATCATAAAACCTGTCATCTCTATTAATTATGTTGATGTTTTATATTTACAAATTGCTTTAATATTGTCTCATTTGACAGTGACAAATACAAATATTCACCCTGAAACAGTCTCTTTTTACAGATATAATGAGGGAGAGTAGAGTCAGTTAACCTTTCATCAAACAACTACTCTGTGAAATATTGTTCTTGGTGCTTCATGGGTTATCTCATTTAATCCATATAAAAACTCTAAGGTAAGTGTAAGTGGTATCATTCCCATTATAAGGATGAGGAATGGGTGCCTGGGTGACTCAGTCAGTTGAGCATCCGACTTTGGCTCAAGACGTTATCTCACGGTTTGTGAGTTCGAGCCCCGCATCGGGCTCTGTGCTGACAGCTCAGAGCCTGGAGCCTGCTTCAGATTCTGTGTCTCCTTCTCTCTCTGCCCCTCCCCTGCTCATGATCTGTCTCTCTCAGTCTCTCAAAACTAAATAAACATAAAAAATTTAAAAAAAAAAAAAAGGATGAGGAAAACAGCACTAAATAACTTAACCAAGGCCATATAGCTAGTTAAGTGGCTAATCTGGAACTGCACCTCAAGTGAGTCTGTGTTCCAAATCTATACTTTTCAATGCTTCCCTCTTAATTAAGCCTTTCTAGCAAGTCTTTGACTTTATTCAGAGTTAGGATTTGCTAAAATATGTTCAGTGATCTTAACATGATTCTATTGATCAAGGCATAAACTCCATGATCTGATGAGAGGATTGACACAGAGGAACCCAGAGCCACTTATCATGACACATGTAGGGGACCATGGTTTTATTTCCTTTTGTAGTTATTCTTTATGTTCAAATAAAATATACATATTTTCCCAACAGTGAAAATAGAGGAAGCATTATGGTGGTAAGAACAGTCAAACATTTACACATTTTTAAACAGCCTCCAAAACAGTAACCCTCTGGAATTTTCATTCTTTCTTCTCCATGAGTGCCAAGAGGGTGGAATCAGGAAATAAGTCCATCTCCCCTGGAAGAAAAGCAAACTGGGAATGCAAAAAAGGCCACCCAAGAACTCATCTTCCCCTTCATCTTCTGCTCCGGGTATGTGTGAAAGAGGCTATAAAGACTGTCCTAGGCACATCTCTCTTTGTATCCCAACTTATAAGAAGGATGAAAAGGGAGTTGTCATCACCTTAAAAAATAAAAAGGGGAATGAACATTGTCCCAAATGTACATTATTTGGGAACTTTTTTTTTAATGTTTATTTATTTTTGAGAGAGACAGACACAGAATGCGAGTGGGTTAGGGGCAGAGAGAGAGGGAGACAGAGAAGCAAAGCAGGCTCCAGGCTCTGAGCTGTCAGCACAGAGCCTGACCCGGAGTTTGAACTCACGAGCTGTGAGATCATGACCTGAGCCGAAGTCGGACGCTCGGACGCTCAACCGACTGAGCCACCCAGGCACCCCATTGGGAACATATTTTAATCTTCCAGTACTTGTTAAGTATATCCTTTTTACCTAATGAAGGATTAGAGAAAATGTGCCATTTGGACACTGACTTTAAAAAGTTGTACCTTCAACATTAAAAAACAAAAATTTTTAAAAAAAGGTCGGGGGGGGGGGCGCCTGGGTGGCTCAGTCAGTTAAGCGTCCGACTTCGGCTCAGGTCATGATCTCGCAGTCCATGAGTTTGAGCCCAGCATTGGGCTCTGTGCTGACAGGTCAGAGCCTGGAGCCTGCTTCTGATTCAGTGTCTCCCTCTCTCTCTGCCCCTCCCCCACTCATGTTCTGTCACTGTCTCAGAAATAAATAAACATTAGAAAAAAAAATTTTTTAATAAAAAGTTGTACCTTCACTGGGAAGCCAAAATCAGTTGCTGAAAGATGGCTTCTTGAATCTGACATCTCAGGAACAAACTCTGACTGGGAATGTGATGTATGTGATTGTGCATGTGCGTTGTGTTAGTATATTATACTTAATCATCAATTCTATCTCACAAATATTATAGACATCACCATAAAAACAGAACTTTCTGGATTCTTAATGCACTCTATTTTACTTGTTTACAAATAAATATTGCTAATCGCTACTGTTAATGCCTATTGGGTGTCAGAAAAGTAAGCACTTTCTGTACATATTCCTTTCCCTTACAATCATCATGCAATCATTAGTTACTAATCCCCATTTTACCAATACAGACTCCGAGAAATTTAAGTGGGTAGTCATTCAAGTCCTAATGAATGGATGAGCCAGAATTTGGACTCAAGTTCACATGACTCTGAAGCCTGCCTCCACACAAATAAAGTGTTCACTCATTCATTTATATAAGATCGTGAACCTCTTCAAGTATGCCCTTTCATCCTAGGCTTATTAAAAATTAATCACCCATTCCCTTCTTTTGAGATCCGCTCTGACCTAATGGAGGTGAACAGAGGTAGGATCAAGAATCCTTATCTTCAGTATATCTTTGTCTTTTTACCTCAAAGAAGCCTAAGCTTTTTGGGCCTATACTCTTTAGATAATTTCCTCATATATTCAGTTAGAAGACAGACCTGTCTTAGAGGTCTGCTTCATATTGGATTTTCACTATAAATTTTATTTCAGGAGACGTGGTTTGATCTGTATTGTAACTGGACATCTAATAGAGATCCATGTTATAAATGAAATTATATTTCTTTTATAAATTGGTAAATATTATCAAGTACATTGGACACTTTTATATTAGATAACAAATATTTAAGAAAGCAGGTGCTTAAGTTTGGGATTTTAAAGGGTTGAACCATGCATAAAGATTTAAGAAAGGAGGCAAAGGAGAGTACGGAAGGCAGAAGAGGGAGAGAATGATAAAGAACAGAAGAAATTTCTCTTGACTAGAAGAGGAATGTCCTAATTGCAGAATTTTTAAATTTTTATCTTTATAAAATTATTTAAATATATGTAATAACAAATAAAGATGAGTTAAATTGAAATAATTTTTAAACGTAAAATAGCTAAATGAGTCGTCAAAATATACTAGAGTTCTAGTTGATTATGGAGTTCATTAATTAATTTGTATTTTCATGGCATAAAAAAAATGTGGTAGCCAAGCTGTGCAGATAATGTACATAACATCCACTGAACTGCAGACAGAAAAAGCAAACACTGGAAAGCAGCTCTCACTGGTCTGGAATATTCTATATCAAGCTGTTTGTGCAAGACTTCATGAAACATAGTACATGGCACAAATACCGCCAATGCATTATGATACATATCTGACTCTCATTTTTGCCTTCAGACACTCCTAGAAAAGCACAAAGGCTTTGTGGTTTTGTCATACAGAAGCTGTGTGGTCAGGAAAGCAGCTTCCTCGTTCTGCAGCAAGACACTAGAAGAGCTTAATATTGGAGAGCCAAGGGTTCCACTGAGGTTTCTAAAAGTGCAGCAGTTGCCATTAGAAACTTCCTAGCCCTCATATGTGCATTTTACAGAGTGCTCCGAGGGTGATAAACAGATCTTTTACTTGATTTGCCATCTGTGAATTTTAAAGCTGTTAAGGCACTTTTCAGTCTTTATTTCCATGATGCTCCTGATCACATTTGCTAGTTAGATGCACTCAATGTTACTCAGTTCTATTGAGAACATTGTACTGATGCAGCTCTAATTTGGCATTAGCTCAGGGTTGCTCTTTTATCTTATGGGTGTGTGTGTGTGTGTATGTGTGTAACATATCAGGTAAAATAAATCATCTTGAAACTTTGGCCTATTGTGAGTACTTCAAATAATTCTTTTCATTTCTTCATGACCAGAAGCTTACATTACAAGGCTTTTACTACATTTGAGTAGAATTTGTGTTCTCAATTCAACCCAGACTAGGAATGAAAAGGCATAGAGAAGAAACATGGCCTTCCTGGACAGCCTGAATCAATAAGTTGTTACTCTTTGCCAAATGTAGCTCATGTACTAACGGCTTCATTTCCATTCCTCTTTGCAGTCTGAGCCTAGATAACCAGTTATAGGAGCTACAGGATTGCACTGACAGCTGTCACACAGGCAGTACCCACTGGCTTTCAATAACCTTTGCCATTTTTTCATTTGTTGGCTTTCTGAAAGACAAAACTGTGCTGATCCTGATTGTATGAAGCCAAAAAGAAAAAGCCATTTCATTTTACCTGGTGCTTTGCCTTGGTTTCTTTCTTCAATGAAAAGGCTGCATCACTAGTGCAGCTGGCCCTGTGTATTCTTTTTCCAGGAGTAGCAACAGAGTCATTCATTCATTCAATCAATATAACTCATATTCATGGAGCACCTACTATGTGCCAGGTACTGTTCTGGAAGCATATACAGTAATGAATGAAACCCAGTTCCTGGACTTGTAGAGCTTTCATTCAAGGGGGTGGGATGAGAGGAGACAGATAGAAAAGCATGTAAACAAAGAAGGTAAGATTGTGGTACAACCTTGAAAAAAACAAAGCTAAGAGAATGGGTTAGAGCAAGGTTTCTCAACCTTGGCACTACTGACATTTTTGACCAGGTAATCCTTCGTTGTGAGGAGCTATCTTGTACAATATAGGATGTTTAGCATCATCATTGGCTTCCACCTACTAGCACCCCACAATGAAGTCATGATAGTCAAAAATGTCTCCAGACACTGGTCAATGTTTCTTGGGGGACAAAATCACCCTCAGTTAAGAACCACTGGGATTGATATGACCAGCCTGGGGAGGGGAGGGTGATGAAGGACAGTCTCTAAGGAGAGATGACTCTTGAGCTGAACCACAAAAGATGAGGAGACAGTTTTAAGATGACTTAGAGGAAGAGTATTTGAGATAGAGGAAATAGCCACAGCAAGGCTCTAGATGGGAGTGAGCTGGCACATTTGAGGCCTGCTTCCCCTTCTGCAGCAAAACCACCACTAAATTTCTCTCATAACAAAAACCAACCAGGAAGGAGATGCCAAACATAAAGTGATCAAACACACAATTTATGTTGATACCTAATCATAGAACCGAAATTTCAGAATGTTTTTCTTAAATATACACTATTATCCAGAGAACGACTGATGTGTCTGGTATAAAACTATAGTTAAAAAGTAATTTTTTTGCGGGGGAGAGCCCTGGGTGGCTCAACCGGTTAAGCATCCGACTTTGGCTCAGGTCATGATCTCATGGTTTGCGTGTTCAAGCCCCATGTGGAGTTCTGCGCTGACAGCCCAGAGTCTGGAACCTGCTTCAGATTCTGTGTTTCCTTCTTTCTCTGTCCCTCCCCAACTTGTGCTCTCTCTCAAAATTAAATAAATAAACTTAAAAAAATTTTTAAGTAATTTTTTGGAATTCTAACTTGATTTGAAACCAAGGGGTACTAGGACCCAGGAACTCTGGATATGGTGTTATCTCCGCCCCTCCCATGCCCAACATCACAGAGCTCACCCACTTCCCATCCTTTGTTCTCTGGCTCTAATTTGTATAATATGGAAGTTGAAGCAGATGATTCCTAAAGTTCCTTCAGGATAAAAATTCTGTGATCCATTTGTAAATTAGTGCTAAGTAATTTTTTGTCCCATATATTTGAATGTTAGTAAACATAGCATATTCATAGCATTTTAGAATTAATACATTGTAGGGGCTCCTGGGTGGCTCAGTTGGTTGAGCATCCATCTCTTGACTTGGGCTCAGGTCATGGCCCTAGGGTCATGGGATGGAGCCCTGCATCAGGCTCTGTGCTGACAGTGCAGAGCCTACTTGAGATTCTCTCTCTCCCTCTGCCCCTTTCCTCCACTTGCACTCTCTCTCATTCTCTCTCTCTCAAACAAAAACAGAAATAAAAAATATAGTAAAATAACTAATGCACTGTCTATATTCCAAACATTTCAAGTTTCACCATGTCCATGAACATGAATGTAGTCACATTTCCATTACTCTGTGAATTATTAGGGCTCAGGCTTCCTTTGAAGTCTCCCTCAGTTATTTTTGGGGGTAGTATCAGATGTCATTTTACATTCAATAAGCACAAAACCAACCACTTATGTTCTTCCACCCTGGCCTTTTTTGCTAGTCCTCTTTTTGTGAGGAAGTAAGAGAGCTGGCACACTGCCATGTCTCCAGGGTCGCCATGAGATCACTGAGTTTCTGGAGCTATCCTCTCCACTGCTGCTATACAGCAATCCAGTGTGCTCTGCTGGGGGCACCAGGAGCATCCAGGGTGTCTTGCCTGGGGTCTATGGAAGTGAGGAGAAAAAGATGAAGGCTCACCCACCTGCTAATGTTACAGTTGGTCACCTGGGCACTACAGTTCATTCCTGCCCACTTTCACATGGTCTTTCACAAACACTACTCCTTCCCCTTCTGACCTTTACCCATTACCAGCTAGCTAGACTCCATATGGTCATCTTTATTCTCGTATCTTTCCCTACCTCTCTCCAGGCACTCATGCACAAAACAGGTGCCTCTTCTTCCATCAGAACAGTCATTTTGTGACCATCATTTTAGACCACCACATTCCCATAGGAGTGACTAACTCGATGCTCCAAAAGCCATAATCCATGCTGGACTCTGTTAGGAAATTCTGCCAGCTACAGATACATGAGAAAACGGAGAGCCATTGGCATCAAGGACATCAGCACCAGAACCAGTCTTTAAACCACTCAATTTGATTTCCTGACAAATTTATTTCTCCACCCAACTGCTAGATCCTAGCATCTTCCTATTGCCACCTACAGAGTTAGAATAATTGGATCTCATGAGTGAGGTGCAGGCATGGCGATCCACCAAGATGCTTTATGATTCCTTGCAAAGCTAGACTCTCTAACCATTCTGGTAAGGCTATCAATAATCTTGCCCAAATGTAGTAAAGTCATCCCCTAAAACAACTTACTTGAGACTACTGATCCATTTAACATGGGTTTTCCTAGTCAATATAGAAACTTTGAGCCTCTGAATTCTGATAGATGGGTTCTATAGTCCTATATGACTTTCCCTGCCTATCAACTGCCCTAAGTAGAGTAGCCTCAAGATACCTATGGGCTTTGCTAACTAAATTTGGATTAAATAAGTTGTGTTTTTCTAATACACATAAAAATTATTTTCCTATCTTTGTGAATTTTTTCACAGCCAGATATTCTGTAATCCTGAGAAGCCTTTTGATTTCCTTGGAATTAATATGGCACAGCAACAGCAAACTTCAGAAAAACTTCAAGGCATGTGCACCTCAAATCCATGTCCAACTAGCTTCAGCAGCAGTCATCTTGTACATAATTCAATAGGAGAGAAAGCAAGCACCTCCAACATTCTGCAAGCCCACAGAAATCCAAGCTGCTTGAGTTTCATAAATCCTGTGTGCATGAACACCAGAGAGCTTGCCAGCAGGAAGTTCAAACACTGGTTGCCTTGGACATTCCTAGAAGACTTTTTCTTAATTATCCTTCAGGGCACTATGACATTAATTTAGACAAGAGATGACAATAGCTGGACTAATAATAGCAATGATAGCAGAGATAAACACAAAGGACAAATTCAGAAGCTAACCAGGAGATAAAATGGCTCATATGTCCACAAACATGCATGGGTATGGGCAATGAGGAAAGGAGAGAAGGCAGTGATGACACCCAGATTTCTGGCTTACATGCCAGAGAGAATGCTGCCATTTTTTATTCAACAATAGGATGAGAAGCAGAGCTGGAGAGAAATATGGTTAACTGCATACTAATTTATATTTGCAAAATGATGAAGCACATAGAAGAACATACATTTTCTATAAAATGCTTATATTCTTATTTAAGAGAAAATGTTTGTATTTACTGTCTATGCATTTCGACCTATTTTCAGAAAACATATTCCAAAGTTTTCTATTTGCCTTAATAGGACACCAAATAATATTAACCAGCAGGAGATGGAAGTAATTAAATGAAGTAATTAAATTAGATGAAACGTGTATTAAAACACTAATCATAAAAGCTCACTCATTTATTCAAAAAACATTTATTGAATTCCAGCTATGAGCCAAATACTGTCCTGAGATACAGAAACATAGATAATAATAATGCCTGACATGTAAGAAGCACCAGCCACCATACTATCACTTGACCTGCCATTAACAAACTGCCCCCGCTATGACCCTGCAAGGAAGATGCTAATGGAATAGCTGTTTTATAGATAATGAAACTAAGATGGTGACATGTAGACTAACTTGAGCAACAAGTAGACAGCCAGGATTTGTACCCAACACTGAGACCCTGCTGTACCACCTCCCTCACAGAACTCAAGACCTGTTCAGGAGGCAGACCCAGAAGTAAGTGATTATAAAGCTTTTATAATTATCACCTTGCTTATTCACTTCCAACCGCACAGTTCTGTCATTCTCCAGGCCTCTAATGGCCACTGGAGTCAGTACACCTGACATGATCTATAATCACCAGCCTCTCCTGAGCCCCACTCTGCCTATAATAGTAGCAGTCACTGGTTTTCAGTCATTTCATGGAGTTTTCCAGCTTGTAAGCCGCCTGAATTTCTTTTCTTTTTCCTGTTGAGTTTTTGCCTTGAATGCCTAACTTTTCCTTGGGGATACATAGTTCCCAATTCTATTTCCCACAGAAGTTTTAATCCTGGAATATCTAATAGATTGTGTCTGTTTCAACATCAGGGATATAAATACTTAAAATGGAGGTTTTGCTTGGTGCTTCAAGAAACCAAGGGCCAGCCAACCATGAGCCAAGGGATTTACCATGTGTATTTAAATATAGTTCAGGCTTCTCCCCTCTCTCCACTCCCACAAGATTTAGCACCTAGAACAAAACACTGTGCCTTCAGTTTGCACTCTGGGACTGCCGAGGAAGTAAATCTACCTGGAAACTTCATTTGAAAAGGAGCAGGGATACATAGCAGCTGTTAGGAAGAAATTATCCTAGAACCAGCACTAAGTGTCAAATCAGAAGGGAAGCTTGTTAAAATCCCACCACCTTTTCCAAAGTCAAGAATACGTTGTCCAGTATGAAGCCCAGCCTCAATCTCAGCTGTTGAACGTTCAGTGAAAGAGGAACACTGAGGAGACACAGAAGGGTACCCTCCCCCACCAGAAACCCTGAGAATTCAGTATCCTCTGTCTGGTTCTGCAGCTCTGTTATTTGCTACGTCCCATCCTGCCCGAGTCTAAATTCCAAACCTTCAGAGCTAGACTCAGAGTTGCCAGGGTGGAAAGTGTAGAATGAACCAAGGAGATCCCACACATGTAATTCACCCACTATCTCTACTCTGGAAAAAAAAACTACAAGGCTCTGGAATCCTGGCAAGTCCTTCAATAGAAGTGAGAGAATTCCTGACCCTGTTAAGAGTTCAGATGTTAGATCCTGAAGATAAGCAGGTAAACAGCTTTAAAAAAATATGAAGGTTCCTGGTCAACTTTAGAGAGTCAGAATTCTTTTCCCTACGTTCAAGACAAGCCCAAGTAGCTCAATGCCTAAATTATGAAGCCACACCACAAAGATGTTGATTCTTTCAGTTTGGGGAGATGCTGAAGGAGCAGCAAGAATTTAGGCATCATGAATTAGACTAGCTCAATTCACGTAGGCTCACATCTGTAAACATAGAGACACATAGATCTGCTGATTGATATACTGTCTTTTAACTAAGTTCAAAAAAAAAAAAAACTTCAAAGTGTATAACGCTTTACCTCCCAAGCATGTTATGAGTTGGACATTTGCTAAAATGGTTTTAGCTCTCAATACAAAGGAGAATGATCTAGACTTGTGAAATATCAAGTGATGGAGCAAACTGTGTTATAAGGGAGTAAACACCAGTCCAGCATTCAAGCCAAAGCTGGATGGTCATCTGCCACAGATGCTTTAGAGAGTTCTAATAATTTAAGTGTGAGGTAAGAATAAATGACCCCTATGATTTCTACCAATCCTAATGTATATGAGGAATCTTTTTTTTATTGCAAAAGCACCCAAAAGTAAAATGATCAGTGACTTTTCTCCAGTCACACAATCGGATACTCTAACTCCTAGTATACTTTCCACTAGATGATCTTCGGCACCACCAGTAAACTCAACCTCATACCTCAAGAGGACACTGGCTATGAAAAGTTCCCTTTGCATAGATAATGGGCACAAACAGAAGGTTCAACATCTGATGGCTATGCTTTCACATATTTTGTAAAATGATCAACTTAGTATAGGTTCTACATTAGACTGAAACTGTTTCATAAACTTCTGAAAACAATGTAAAGAGTATCTCAAAGTCAGTACCGAACATTCTAGATAATTGGACTAAAGTAATAATTTTACTGTGAGCCTCGTAATCAAACATATGGCATCACTTATTTGGCTGAGTCTGTCTCAGACTATGGGAAAAACAAGGATTTTTTCCATCATACAGATCACAACCTTATATAATGGTGTCCCTTGCATAACAGTTATACCCCTATTTTTGGACTGGCAGAGCCAGCATAAAAAGTGTTATTATTACACAAATAAATACACCACATTAAAGGTGTTTTTAAAGACAAAAATACATTTTCAATTTTATTACTACTTTTCAAATACCAGAGGCTAGACAGATGTTCTAAGCACCTTGCTTCACTGCTTTTGAAGCTGTTTCAACAGTGACCCAACTGACTAACTACAACCACGTATCTTCCCAAACATAGAATTTCCCAGGAAGTCTGAGGTTATTTGGGTCAAGTTCATAAGGCATTTGATTCAGAGCCTGATAATACAGCTTTTGTGTGGTATGAGCACACCAGGTCATGGAGCTATATTTTAACTGAGACACAAAAACCAAGGTAACAACAAAAACTTGTATTCATTGTCAAGTTTTTGTATCATTACAGCTAAAGAAATGAAAAGCACATCCAATTGCCTGCTTCTATTAATACATACAGTGAACTTTGATGTAAATGTCAGACATGCTCACTTTAGGCTTCTGGTCAAATCTGCATGAGGATAATTAAATTCCAAGTTTCCAAATCCCCCCTGTAAATTCAACAGATATGATATATTTCTTTTCTTGTACTAAGCTATTGTTTACTATTGCTCTGAATTACTCAACAGCTGTAATTTTGCAATTCACTAGATATTGAAAGGTAGAATAAGTGTACAGAGGGCTCTGAATGTGTGTAAACTCAAAGCCTGATGCCAGCACTCTGATGTTACACTAAGCCACATTCCCCCACCTTCACAAAACATCACTCTGCTTCAACTGGCTCATTCCTCCAAATACCTAGTGGCCTGTGGTCAATTTCACTTCCCTATACACCTTCATTAGTTAGACCTGCATTGTCTAACCTGGTAGTCACTAGCCCCGTGCGGCTACTGAGCACCTGAAATGTGGCTGGTCTAAACTGAGATGTTCTTAAGTACAAAGTCACACACCAGATCTTGAAGACTTAGTAGGAAAAAAAGAATTTAAAATGTCTCAATAATAATTTTTATATTGATTTCCCATTGAAATATGACTATTTTGTATATATTAGGTTAAATAAAACATATATACTAGAAATTTTTAAAATTTACATTCCTGTAGTACATTTGCTTGATAACGGTGAATTAGAGATGTTTAGCCTCTCTCTGACTCAATTCCATTGAGCCTTCCTCAATTAGATATGTTAGTCTTCTAATTTTACCTTTTATGTCTCTTAATCTCTTTTTTGATCCTTTTGTCTTTCTGAGTTGCATACTGGGTATTTTTCATTTTTATCTTCCAAATCACTGATTCTTTCTTCACTGGGTGTAATCTGTTGTTAATCCATCCATTCCATCAGGTTTTGTATGTTCGTTTTGACATTTTGAACATGGTTTTATTTGTTGCATTTCCACACAAGAGTTCACCAGGGTTAGAAAAAAGTTGGAAATTGTTAGGCAGTTTCCACTAATGCTGAACACATGCATACTCTGTGACCTGGCAATTTCCTTCCTAGGTATAAACCAACAGGAATGAATAAATAATAACTGGAAATTACCCAAATTCCCATGAGCAGTAGAATGGGTAAATAGATTGTGGTATATTTTCACAGTGTAATATTTTATATAGAAAAATATGAATGAATTTTATATTTTTTATTATTTTCATATGTTGACAGATAAAGGTCATATCCAAAAGAGTATATCCTATATAAATTTATAAAATGTTAAAAAAAAAAAAAGGCAAGAGGACTCTGGGTGGCTCAGTCAGTTAAGCGTCCAACTCTTGACATCGGCTCAGGTCACGATCTTGCGGTTGTAGGATGAAGCCCCCGCACTGGGCTCTGCGCTGACAGCACAGAATCTGCCTGATGGATTCTCTCTCTCCTTCTCTCTCTGCCCCTCCTCTGAACATTTTCTCTCTCTTTCTCTCTCTCTCAAAATAAACAAACAAACAAACATTTAAAAATACAGGGAGACCAACTATGGTATTAGAATTCAGGTCAGTGGTTGCCCTTGGAGTAGGGAGATTATCTGGAAGAGCACATGAAGAAGGCTTCTAAGATGCTGATGAGTTTCTTTTTCTTAAACTGAATACTAGTTACATGGTGCATTTAATTTGTGAAAATTCATCAGGCTATATAATGATGGCTTTTATATTTTTCTATGTGTAAGACCTTTAAAAATTGTTTTAATGTTTATTTATTTTTGAGAGAGAGAGAGAGACAGAGTGTGAGCATGGGAGGGGCAGAGAGAGAGGGAGACACAGAATCCAAAGCAGGCTCCAGGCTCTGAGCTGTCAGCACAGAGCCTGAAAAGCGGCTCGAACTCAGGAACTGTGAGATCATGACCTGAGCTGAAGTCGGACACTTAACTGACTGAGCCACCCTGGCGCCCCTATGTGTAAGACCTTTTAAACAGTATTATAAATTCAAACTCCTTATCAGTCAGATTTCAAAAAAACTTGGTGGTGAAATCTTTTTTTTCCCTTTCAGTTTGCAATTTAAAATATAATATTCTTTATTTCCAGAATTTCATTTGGGTTCTTTTTCAAATTCTGACTAATCATTTTTAAAAAAAATTTTAATGTTTATTTAATTTTGAGAGAGAGAGACAGAGTGTGAGCAGGGGAGAGGCAGAGAGAGAGAGAGAGAAACAGAATCCAAAGCAGGCTCCAGGCTCTGAGCTGTCAGCACAGAGCCCAATGCGGGGCTCGAACTCATGAACCGTGAGATCATGACCTAAGCTGAAGTCAGATGCTTAGCCGACTGAGTCACCCAGGCACCCCTTGATTAATCATTTTTAACAGCCTCTTGTTTCTTGCTCATGTTTTAAATGTATTTTATTTCTATAAATATTTTAAGGATACTTAATTTATATTCTAACTCTGATAATTCTTATATTGAAGTCCTTGGGAAGTCTAATTCTATTGTTTTTTGTTTCTACTTATAGCTTGTGCACTCTATAATTAGTAGCTTTTTACTGTGAACTCATACATGGCTGATCTCAGTCTGTGGGGTTCCTAAAGAGCCTCAACTATGGGTATATTCCTCCCAAGAGGAGCCTCATCTGATTTTGCCAGGCCTTCTGAGTCACTCTCACACTAGAAATCATCTTAACCCAATTCTTTCATTTGAGGTTTCCTGGACAGCATATGAAGATTATGTAAATTTAAACCCCAAATCCTCATGAGGTCAGAATTGTCAGGAGAAACTCTTTTTATTACCCCATTTCCAGCCAAGGCTGGAACAAGCAACTTCTCACAGCAAATTTCTTTGCCAGATGGATCTTTCAGTCCTTCTTTTCACTAAAGATACAGATCTTCAAGCCTTCCAAGTTTTGTAGGCTCTGAATCAGCCCTGACTCACTACTCTGTAGCACCCAAGACTCTGTCTCCTATTCTACCATCTACCTCAATCACCCCCTGTTGTGTGAGAGTTCAAAACCAAGTCTGCAGGTTCCTTTTATCTTCACCCACCCCCAAGGCAGCCAACCCTGATATCAGCTCTCCATTTCTAGCCCCTGTGAATTTATCTGAAATTTCTATGAGCTTAGCTACACATTTTTATATGATACCCGGCATTCCTCAGTGTGTGTAATCAGGAGAGTTTCTCAAAACATTCAGTCTGTCATAATACCAGAGGCAGAAGTACACCAGGCCTTCTCTATCTGATACTTAAAAGCTACTGGGACAATCTGGTTGTGATTTCCAGGGCTTTGGAAGCCTCCTCTTGGTCACCTTCCAGCTTAACTATACCTGAATTTTATAGAACTAAAAAATGTTTGACGTGAACTGAGATAAACTGGGATGCCAATTAATGTTCACATTATGTTACCACCTACCACTTAGTGGACTTACTTTAAAAAATCACCCAACAGGGGCGCCTGGGTGGCTCAGTTGTTTGAGCATCCGACTTCAGCTCAGGTCATGATCTCGCAGCTTGTGAATTTGAGCCCGGCATTGGGCTCTGTGCTGACAGTTGAGAGCCTGGAGCCTGCTTCGGATTCTGGGTCTCCCTCTCTCTCTGCCCCAACCCACTTGCGTTCTGTCTCTGTCTCTCTCAAAAATAAATAAACATTAAAAAAAATTTTTTTAATCACCGAATAGAAACTTGTTCCTTTTTTATTCCAAGGCATAAAATAATTCAGAAACCATTCATTCATACAACCAATATTCACCAAGAATCTACTCTTTGCCAGGCACAGTACAAAGTACTCAGCACACAAAAATGATTAAAACATGAAGGAGGCCCTCAAAGAATTTAGCAACAGTGTTTTTAAAGAGTTTTTTTTTAATTTTCCTTAAAAATTCCTGATCAATAAGTACAGACTGCCCTGCATATAGTATTAAGAGTCTAAGGACAAGTCAAAGTTTGGCAGATAAGAGTGACTTGTTAAAAATGTGAATTGCACCATGCCACATTACTGCTTAAATACCTCTAACAGCTTCTCATTGTCTCTGGACTATAAACCACACTCCACTGTGGCCTACAAGGCCCTATGGGATGTGCCCCTACTTATGTCCCACTCTTCATCTTATACTACTCTTCTTGCACACTCCATTCTCTCTACACTGGCTTCCTTCTTTTCTTCAAAGATGCCTAGGGCATTCTTACTTTAACTCATTTGCACACACTCTTCCTTTCCTCTAGAATACTGACTCTTCTCTCAGATCTTTATATGGACCCCAAGTCCCATCATCTCGGTCTCAGCTCAAATGAGAGACCCTTTGAGAAGTTCCTTCCCTGACCACCCAGTATCATTCATCTATTACATCATCCTTGTTCTAGTTTTCTCATAGTACATAGTGGTATTTTACATTATCTAACTTTTTATGCATCTTCTCATTTATGAAGCCCATTCTTTGCTTTTCTCTATATTCTCTACATGAACCTGGTACATATAGTGGGGGCTCCATTCATAGATGAGAATGAGTGAATAAATGATCAGGGATGTCTGCAAGTGTGAAGAATTGGAGAGTTCCTTCCATTTGTGCCACTTAATTACATCCCAGGAAATAAGACAAGTAGCAAAAAAAATTCCAGTTAGTGCAGTAAATGCCATAAGGTTCAGTAGTAGCTAAAGGGAAAGTAATGAACTCTGTTGGGAGCAAGTGTGGGAGACATCAGAGAAACTGTCCCAGAAAAGACAGCATGCAAAAGATCCTAAAGAATGAGTAGGCAGGTGCTGGCTAGACATGGTGGAAAAAAGCATCCAGACAGGAAAAGACCACATGCAGTGGCAAGCAGATGACATACTCCTCCTTCCTTTATGCTGTCACCCTAAATTCAGAGAATGTAGAACTTCCCAAAGGGTTCAAGTGTGACCCCCTCATCCAGAGGTGGCCAGAGTGTCCTATTGTAGACTTTGCTGCCAACTAACTTTGAGATCTGTCAGTTAGCTGCTTTTCCCTCCAGTCCTCAGTTTCAGCATCGGGGTAATCAGAGCTTGACTCGAGTCTCCAAGATCCCTCTCAGCTGTCAAAATCCATCAGTTACTCCTCTGTTTGCTCCAGGACACGTTATAAAATGGCCAGTACTGAAACTGTGAAACACAAAATCCTTTTGATGGTTAAATTTTGTGTGTGTGGTTTATTTTTGGTTTTTAATGATTAAGAGAGTCCACAGAATATCTGTGTTCCAGTCCATTGCTGGATTATGGCTCAATGCATAAATCAATGATAAAATGCAGCTCTGGATTTTGGTCAATTCTGAGGCCTTGTTGTGCACACTGCCTGTGGCCAGTCAGCCTTGCCAGGATGGGCACAGAGCAGGAAGCTGACTCAGGTCTGTGACTCCCACACAACAGGGCTTCACAACATGAGATTTGCAGACCACTTGTTCCATATCAAGTGGTCTTTTGAAAAATTCAGGTTCCTGCATGCAAATCAAAACCACAATGAGATATCACCTCACACCTGTCAGAATGGCTAAAATAAAAAATACAAGAAACAAGGCTTGGCAAGGATGTGGAGAAAAAGGAACCCTCGTGCACTGTCGGTGGGAATGCAAACTGGTACAGCCACTGTGAAAAACAGTTTGGAGATTCCTCAAAAAGTTAAAAACAGAACTACCCTACAATCCAATAGTCACACTACTGGGAATCGTGATACTGGGTATTTAGTCAAAAAATAGAAAAACACTAATTCAAAGGGATACATGCACCCCTATGTTTATTGCAGCATTATTCACAATAGCCAAATTATGGAAGCAGCCCAAGTGTCTATCAATAGATGAATGGATAAAGAAGATGTGGTGTATATACACAATGGAATATTATTGGGCCATAAAAAAGAATGAAGTCTTTCCATTTGCAACAACATGGATGGAGCTAGAGAGTATAAATGTTAAGCAAAATAAGTCAGAATAAGACAAATACCATATGATTTCACTCATATGTGGAACTTAAGAAACAAAACAAATGAGCAAAGGGAAAAAGAGAGAGAGAGAGAAACCAACAGACTCTTAATGATAGAGAACTGATGGTTACCAGAGATGAGGTGGGTGGGAAGATGAGTGAAACAAGTGATGGAGATTAAAGAGTACACTTATCATGAGCACTGACTAATGTATAGAACTGTTAAATCACTATATCATATACCTGTAACTAATATAACACTATATGTTAACAATGGAATTAAAATTAAAAAGTGAAAGAAAAAACAGAAAGAAAGAGAAGAGGAAAGGAAAGAAAAATAAACAAACAAACAAAAAGAAACAAAGAAAGAGAAGAAAAACAAATTCAGGTCCCTGGGTCAAAGCACCCACCACTCCCTCAGACCCGACTGACTTAGGATCTGTTGTGAGTGGAGCCCAGAAATCCATTAATAAGAATGCCCAGGTAATTCTCTCTTAGGCACTCTCAAGTACAGAAACACCACCCCTTAGCTTCACTCTGTTCTGTAGCAAAAACGAAACTCTAACACTAATAGTGGCTAGCATTTATTGAGTGCTTATTATATGCCATGATCTGTAGCAGGTTTCTCTGACCTCCTTTCTTGCCCTCACTGTGTTACATAACCTACCCAAGTTCACAGACCAACCAGTTGAGGGAGTCAGGATTTGAGCCCATGTTTCTCTGACCCCAGAATCCATGTCCTCAAATGCTCGCTAGACTGTAGCAGGTTATGCTGCTTAGGAGCTGCTGCCCTGGCATGATCCACAATGAGTTCAAATCCCAGCTGCACTGATTACTAGCTGCCCTTGGACAAGTTCTTTAGCCTCAATTTCCCCATTTGTAAGGAGGGACTATTAAGCAGTCCTACCCCATAAGATGGTCAGTTGTGAAGAATAATTGAGGGGATCCATGTAAACTGTTTAGAAGGAAACTGGCACATCACAAGCACTCAATAAGCATTAGCCATTACGATCCAGCACCCCCCCCCCACTTTCTCCAGCCTTCATGCTCCTCAGTGCCTGTCGCTGGTCCCACAGGAGATCTCTGGCAAGTATGCGGAGGCAGATCTGAAGAAAATATATCCTCTCTGCTGGAAAACAACCCATAGCACATGCTCCACCAACAGTGGGTCAGTAGTGTGCTCTCTGGAGATAAAGGACGGCACATTATTTGAACTTAAATGTTCAAAGGGCGTCAACTCTTCTCTAGCACAGAATACTTTCAGCCTTGCTGCTTCTTTTTCTTTCATGCCTCCTAATGATTCAGTCTGTCATTATAAACCTTTCAGTTCTGCTTCAACAAAGCACAAAGGGATTCCATCCTTTAATCCTCAAAATAGTTTGTCTTTATAGTTTGGCAGGTAAGACTTGGTGGCAGCAGTAACTCCTGAAACCCGGCTCTCATTATGCCAAGAACTGCAATGTGTTGCTGCATCAAAGCATGAGTGATAACAAATGCTTTTAGATGGTGAGAACTGCTCTTTATAACCTGCCTTCCAAGTGCCCTCTTGACACAGAAGAACTTTTTTGACTACTATCAATCATCATTAGTAGCAAATGGTGATATCTGTCCAGGTGACATCTCAGCCAAGGAAGTTTCATCCTTAAAATGTCAACTACAGCAAGACTGAAATATAGAAATACAGTAAAGACTTTTTCTTCTGTGGCAAAAATTATTTCATAAGTCATGTTTTTACCAAATCTCCTAAGGAGGTACTTAAAATAATTAATTTTTCTTTCTAAATGAAACGATTTTTACAGTTGTGCCTTGAATTTTAAGTAAGCCACTATTTATGAACACAGATATTTCAAGAGCCCAGAGAAAGGAGAGTCAGCAGAAAAGGCAGCATTGCCACACCATCCTCACACAAATTCCGATAATATGCCTGTGAGCTTCCAAGTCCATCCCAAAACCTCCACCCACAGGAGATGAGACATCTGAGGTTCACAAGCCCCAGCAGACCACAGATCTGCTGACCAGGCTGTAAACTGACTTCTCCTTTGGAAAAGCCAATCTACTAAGCAACTCCCAAATTTGGCAGGACCCATGCAAATAGGCAGCTCACTCCTTGGCAGAATTTCCTTTTGCTGCACCAAGCTGAGACCTTCCTCCCTCTGAAAGGGACTGAAGCTTTCTCAGATGCAGAACCCTTTGAAAAATGGAGAAAAGATACTGGTCCCATAACAATGCAGTCTTTTTATTAATAAATACCCAAGCTTGAAAAGTTTTTAGAAACATCCAACTCCAGACAATAAATGCTTGGCTTTGGGTGAAAGCCAACATAGCTGACTATGCCCCCCAAAAAATGCCAGCTGAAGGCTTCTTCCATAACCTACTATGAAGCCAATCAATGTGGTTTGAGATTCAACTCCACAGTGAAGGTGTTTCCAGCCTGAGAGGGTATGCAGGGTAAGCTAAAGTTTGAGAGTGGTAAAAGGTTTGTAATCAAAGGACCTGCATGAAAAAAACAAGCCTCCCCAGAAATTTATTTTGTTGGATGTGGACATAATTTCCTGAAACCACCAGTTTCAGAGACCAACACAGAATCTATGCCATATTTCAGCAAGAGTAATGGCAAAGTATCAACCACTTGTGTCATATTACAATAACATATCCTCATTAGAAACCTCTATCCTAGAGAAGGAAACTGTCTGCATTACAGGTAGGAGCTCCACTGTCCCGAAAGAGCCTGAGAACTTAACACTACTGAGATTTCACTCCACCCCAACCCCAACCTCACCTGCTCCTGCTGCTCCCTACAGCTGTCCAGTTTCTGCATATGGGCACATATGAAAATCCAGAAACATCTGCCTTTTCCCCTGACCAACGTACAAACTTCAGTAATAAGTCAAAGAATTATTGCAAAATGTTCCTAATAATGTACTCAAATTATGAAAAGCGCTCTTATTAGAGAGCTGGAATTAAAATCACACACCAAAAAAAAAAAGTTTACAAAATACAAGGATAAATATGTTTATTTAAACTTCTAACTAGAGTAGATTCCCACTGCAACCACTTAGGGAGCAAGGAGCCTTGGTTCCACCCAGAATCTGCTTTCCAGACTAAGTCTCTAATGTATACGTCCTTGCTGTCCCCTTGGTCACCAGCCATACAGCTCTTCTGCCCCTGACCCTAAGCTTGTGTGGGTCCCAGCCTCCAAAGCAAGGAAGCCTCTTCCCTTCCAGGTCCCCAAAGATGCCTCCCTGGGTTTCAGGCTATGTGGCAATAATATCACAGTTGCCTGCTTTGTCTTCTTGAAGGTTTTATTTCCATGGACCACAGGCCAGAAGGCCCAGGTCTTACTAAATCCAATGTTCTCAATCAACTCACCTGAGTAAACAAGACCTTAAGAGTCCACCTCTGACAATTCTTTTTCACACATAAAGCAGAGAGATTGAATGATTCGCTCAAGGTCACACTGCAAATTAGGGAGAAACCAAACCTTCTGTTACCCAAGTCAACGGTTTTTACCTGGTGCCATGATAAGCTCTGTTGAGTCACGCCCATATTCCCAGGGATCCCTCTTCCAGCAGCTGCTAGTGCTACTTCTATCCTCATACCTGTAACCTTCTCCAGAGAATTGACCTTAGGTAATAGAGCCACTTTGCCCAAAGGTGCCTGGGAATCATCCCTAACTCAGGGCAAGGCTGTCCCTAGCTAAGAACTGATTGGTGCAAGGATATTAAATCCTCACTCCTGTGCCTCAAGACAGATTAGATTCTGATGTGATTAATGTTACAGAGCATCTCATGGGATCAGGTTGACACTAGGTTCACCTGAAACCACATCCTTTCTCCTGAGAAGGCTCTTTAAGAAATCACTTATATAAGAATCTCCTGTCTGGGAAACTGACCAGATGCTGCACTCCTCCATGAGTGTTCCAAGCTGCCATACCGGCTCAGCATCCACAATGGTCAAAAGGTCTCCATGGACTGTCTTTATCTAGAGCCCATCAACATTAAATCCACTGACTCAGAAAGCCAAGAATAGCCTCCTTGTCCCTTCCAGCCTAGAAATCTACCCTTCCCCTGGGAAAAGTACTAAGACCCTCCTTCCTGCCCCTCAGCTCTCACCTGACTTGTAGTTAGGAGCTAAAAGACACATTCTGAAGTCAGTAAACAATCAAGCTGAAGTTATCAGCAACAGAACATTGTCTAAAAATACTATCAATGACTCATTCTTCCAGCTCTGCTCCTTAGGGAGCAGAGGAACCCTCCCCAAGTTCCCTTAATTTGCTTCTTGCATTGTAAAATCTTTTAAACAGAGAATGGGGATATATCACAGCATTAACTTTAACAACAAGCCACCCATTGCTTTTGAAATGATTCTACTCCACTTCCTTAGAGGAACCACTGTGCTTTCTCCAAGTTCTTATTGGACACAGTATTTGGTACAGGAAGACATCATTTCTGGAGATCATTTAACTATGACTTGTTTACATAAAACAGCATCCTCACTGGGTTTTCAGCTTTTTCTCTTCTGGTAGAGGTCAGATTATTGACAAAATACCCAGAAAATTTATAACCTGCTTTGTAGCAATAGTAGCTATTCTTTTATAGCAGCTGATGTGTACCAGGCACCAGAAATATGCCACTTCTACTCCCAACAGGTAGACACAATGAAGCTCAGGGAGAGTAAAAAACATATCAATGTTATATAATTATATAATTATATATAATATAATTACATGGTAGAAACAGGATTTGAACCCAGGTTCATCTAACCACAAAACATGTGATTGGGCCTCTTCACCAAAATGTCCTTGCCATTGCTGTAGTGCTTGAGGCTGGTTCTATCCTGAAGCAATTCTTGTTCCAAGCCAAGTTTCCTTGAATTTGAGAACACCAGAATTATTGGGTGTTCTCAAAACTATACCATGTTGCCTGACCTTGAGAGAGTGCAACAATACAAAGACTTTCTGGCATGGATACAGATCAAAAGGATCAAAAGGACCTTTGACAGGAAGAAGTAGTAAACATACCATTCCCTATTCCTCCCTTAGATATAGCTAAAAACATGGACATTACATCTAAAACAAACATAAGAATACTTTGAAAGGTAAAGAGAAGTCAAGAAGGTTAACTTGGGGCACCTGGGTGGCTCAGTTGGTTAAGCATCCGACTTCAGCTCAGGTCATGATGTCATGGTTTGTGAGCTTGAGCCCCGCGTCGGGCTCTGTGCTGACAGCTCAGAGCCTGGAGCCTGCTTCGGATTCTGTGTTTCCCTCTCTCTCTGCCCCTCCCCTGCTCATGCTCACTCTCTCTCTCTCTCTCTCAAAAATAAATAAACATTAAAAAAAATTTTTTTAAAGAAGGTTAAGGACCTCAGGACCCAAGGAATAACATGGCGATGAGTTCCTAGATTTTCTTTTTTTCCTCATATATTTTAGACTAAATACTAGAGAATCCAGGAACGTGGAAATTCTAACACATATAGAAAAAAATAAAAATAAAAAGGCCCTCTCTCCAAAGAACCAGGAAAGGAGCAGCCTAGATGCTTTAGATAGAAAACTTTTAGGTAATAAACATTTTACTACCTCTCAACACTGCAGAAAAGACTTTAGTCCCACACCAGCAAAGGCCAAGACTATAGCAAAGTATCCCAATACCCTGACCAGGATGATCTTAGAGAAGTTTGAATGGGGAGACTGGATTTTCATCTTTGTTGGGTATTTAGTTGAGCCTAGTGGAGAGTCAGGACTTTACCATCACCATTCTGCAGTGCCAATTCCCAGCAATGTAAGTGGAGGTCACATGGAGCAGTATCAAGGCACCCCCCCCAGAGCCAGAATGGTATCAATAAATAATTATAAACATTCTTGACACAAATGGAAAAACTAGAAAGATTTGGCAAAGAAATAAGAATTATCAGCAAAGAGAGAGAAGATATAAAGAAGAACCAAATAATAGTTTGATACTAAAATATACCATAACTGAAATTTTTTAAAAAATGTTAATTGACAGGCTCAACAGCAAAATGGAGAGGAGAGAGGAAAGAATCAGTGAACTGAGGATAGAAAAATAGAAATTACCCAATCGAATAGAGAGAAAGTAGACCAGTTTAAAAAAAAGAAAAAGAACAGAGTCTCAGAGACTGTAGGATTATCAAAAACAGTCCTAAAATATAGATCATTTGACTCCCAGAAGAACAGGAAAAAGAGGGTAGAGCTGAACAAGTATTTAAAGAAATAATGGCTGAAAACTTCACAAACTTGGCAAAAGAAGACCCAAGAATCTCAGTAAAGACCAAACAGGATAAACCCAGAAATCCATACCAAGACACATTATCATTACACTTCTGAAAACTAAAGACAAAAACAAAATCTGGAAAGTAGCCAATGAGAAACGATACATTAACTATAGAGGATTTCTCATAAGAAATCAAGGAGGCCTGAAGGAAATGGTGCAATAGCTTTCAAGAAAGGAAGAAAAGAATAATCAATCCAGGATTCTATGTCCAGAGAAAATATGCTTCAGGAAGGACATTCTCAGAAGGAAAAGTAACAGGCCTACCCAAAAGAATGGCTAAAGACAGGTCTCTAAACAAAGGAAAAGATTAAAAAAGGAATCTTTGAACATCAGGAAAGAAGAAAGAACAACAGAGCAAAAGTATGGATAAATACAAGATTTTATTTCTCTTCAGTTTTCTAAATATGGTTTAAGAATAAAGCAAAAATCATAATACTATCTATTATGGTTCTCAAGTATGCAGAGGACATATTTAAAACAATGATAAAAGGGGGAGGGTAAAGGGACATAAGTTCCTACACTTCAATGGAACTGGTAAAATATCAACACCAGTAGACTATAAAAAATTTTGTATAAATAAATGTTATATGAAGAACCACCAAAAAAAAAGCTATTTAAAGAGACATACCCTAAAATAGAAATCAAACTAACACCACTCTAAATTAAATGGAATTCTATAAAATGTTCAAGCAACCCACAGGAAAGCAGGAAAAGGGCAAAGGAGAGATTGCGGAGGAGAAGTGGGAGTGGGGGGAGGCAACTCCCTCTCTTACACCAGGGTCATCTGGAGTTAACTAGACCTTTTCACGAGGGAGCAGTCTGTCTGCCATTTGGGTACCCATTTGGGCTGGAGATAAAGAAAGGAACCCTCCAGGAAGCCACAGAGCTTTCCCTTGGGAATTACAGTGGGTTGGTAAATGCTTGCAGTGGTACTCATGGAAGGCTCTTTTCAAAGCCAACAGGCTGACCTGCCAGCATACCCTAAGGGACTCCTTGCCAAGCCTTGGGTCTCAGCTAACCTTCAGCAAAGTGGAGCCTCCCTCCTCGGAGAGGATGGTACATTTACATTCCAATTACAAAAGCCATTTGTGTGCAACCCATGCTGCTGGGGAGGAGAAATGGAAATAAAGTGGGTTTGAAAAAGGTCTAATGCAGTGTGGACAAGGGGAAAAACAAGTGTGATCATTTGGATCACTGCTGCAAATGCTGAAAGAAATGAGCTAGATCAAAATCAATCAGCCTTCGTAAACTCTCCCTACCAGATACATAAAAGACCTGTATTAACAGGCATCTTCAATCTTAGAAATATTAAGAAGAAAATGAATAGAGTTCCAGAGTAGTTCAACCTCCCTTTAATTTCATTAGAAGCAATGTCCTGAATCCTTCCAGGCAGGTGGAGAGCCCCCAGTCTTATAGTAAAACATTTCATAAGATCTGCTGTCCCTGTGTTCCCGGCCCCCCAACTCTATGTCTCCTAGAAGAATGCTTCTGGAAACTTTCCATTACAGTTGTTTATGATTTTTATGCTTAAAAAAAAAACTTTTTAAAGGTGTCTGGGGAAGGTATTTGTACATTACATGCCATTTATGATTCCAAATGTAATTTTAATCAGTTCAACATAAAAGCATCTTAATATCCTCAATAATGGCAAGGGTAATTTTAAATATTAAAGTCCGCATTAGGACAAAAGGGACTTTCATTCTCTCCTTCCAAATAAGCACAGTCAGCTTGGTGCACACCTCTGATCTTCCTCTCCACTCTCCCTTCCTCTTTTCTTCCCTCTGCCTTTCCTCTTCCCTCTCATTCTTCCTCCTTATAACAAAAAGCAGGCTTGTAGGGGCAGTCAGGGTTGACCTCAAAAATCTTATTATTCCTTTCCCTTCCACATGCTCAGAAACCTAAGACTCTTTATAAAAGTAGCTCTATTTTTCCCAGGAAAAATATCTGCTTTTTATGTTTGCCCTGTCTTTAGCCAACTCTAATAGATTTTCTATTGAGTTATAGTCTGTACCCCAGATTCCTAAAAGGTACATTTGCCGACAATACCAGTAGTCTCCCTTGAGGTTTTGGAAATAATCTTCCTTTCACCAAAAGGCAAACAGCCCAAGGAAGGCTCTTCTCTGCCTACATCATCCTCCAACTTCCCAAGAGCAGAACTGACCCTTGCAAAAACTTGGGAAAGTTTCTGAAAATTTAGAAATGGGGTTCTATGGCTTCTTCTAAACTGTTAAATTTAAAACTAATGCCTCAAGTTAATTAAGCTCTTTCTGCCTTGAGCTGATTAGTAACACTAAATTTCATGCTAATGCTCCCAAACCATTTGCCTGCAATGCCAAGACTCGCTTTCCAAATTCCACTGATTTCATTTAAAATATGCTCACATTATCTCACGACCATGGTTCTAAGTGTTTCTATCTAGTTTGCTCTCCTCTTACAGGTGGGCTAGTATTTATCGTGTTAGGCCATAATGCTCCAACTTTCCACTGGCACACGAAGCTAGTCGTTTTCTAAAGTAGTCCTGGAATCCATTACCATGGAAACAAAAGGTATAAAAATCTGTTTTTATCTGATAGGAAAATCTAGAGGAACTCTAAAAAGATCAAACGTGTTTTCAAAGTAAACGTATAACCAAATACATCCTACCATGGTTAAAGAAGCCTTGGGGTAGAATAATAAGGCAGGTTAACAGAAGAAGAAAGGGGGTGGGGGCAGCCATGAATACACAGCAGCAGTATCAGGAGGCTCTGGGGCTGGTTACCTGATGGACAAGAGGGGCTGCTGACCAAGTGTACCCCCAAAAGTGGCTGAAAAAAAAACAATTCTCTTCTTCTGCCAAGGTACAGGAAATAGGATGGGAACTCTGTTCTCTCCCCACATCTATGAAAATGTATCGTCTGTTATTCTGATGTTGATAGTATCATAAACTTTGGTCCCAATATCTCTACCCAACCATTCAAAGCTAGACTCAATGGAAATGAGGAGTAAATCAAAGAACCTTAATACAAATACGTCCATTTAATCATCTCTGCATTTGATCTAGAACTTGATCCCACATGTTGAGGAAATGCTGTTGTGCGTCATATTTTAGTTTGGGAAAGGAGTAGGTGCAAACCATGTATTTATTTTAATGTTCTCAGTGTTTTCCTGAAGTCCAAGTAGTTTTACCACATCCTGCCATTAACTTCAAAGAATAATTTTGTATACATTCATCCTTCCATGGAAAACTTCCTGATACATAAAGTGCTATGGCCATCTGTAATAATATAAATTCTTCCCATCCAGTATCCTCCTTGGAAAACATCTGGAACAATAGAAAGCTCCCATCAACACTGCTAAAGGAGTACACACTTCCCAACATTTCCCAAGGAGCTGTGTGACCACTCCAGGAGCAGGGAGGCCATATGAGGCCATGGGTAGTCAGACTTGATCCTTGTATTGAGGTCACTTCCCACTGAGGATGTGCTGGCCAGCCCATCTGCCATTCCAGCCACTCCACACTGAGGCTTACAAGTGTAAGGCTTACAGAGCTGAGGTTCTGTGTGTTAACTCTTCTGCTCAAAAGCAATCTTTTAGAATAGCAAGGAAAAATGGATTTAACTTAGAACAGAGTTAAACTACCAGCAGGATTGTGTTCAGGGGGAAGGATGCCATAACAGAAAGGATTTAAAATCATACTGTATGAAAGGCTATACAAAACAGTGGTTAAAATCATGAGCTTTTGCATTTGTCAGACCACGGTTTGAGTATGGCATGGCCACTTACTTTCTAAGTCAGTTATCTAAGGAACCTTAATAAGCCTCATTTCCTCATCTGAAAACCATAGCTATCTGATGGAATTGTGATAAGGATCAAATATGATCAGGCATGCTAAGTGTTTAGCACAGCACCTGGTATATAGGAAGCTTTCAAACGTTAGCTTTTATGCTGTTACTAGTAGGAGCAGGTAAACAATAGGAACTTTGAACCTAAAGAACTCAAGACTCAGGAACAACAGGGATCTGCAAACATTTGAAGGACTGTATGTCTCATGAAAAAGAGATGTATCAGAAGACAGGAGCAGGACCAATGGGTAGAAGTGATTGACCATGACATCTGCCCCCCTCTTAAGCACCAGGATTGCTTCATCTGGTCCAACTGGCTAGATAGGCTTCCCCATGCTTTATGGAATTAAATCACTCTGAAAACTATTCACAGGGGAGAAGAAATTCAGGTCAGAATAAAGAAAAAAATTATTCCATTACAAAATGGAGTGGACAGTTGGTGAGAATATTGCATCCCCTCACTGACATTGTTAAGTCAGTTAAGGATGCATTCATTTGGTACCTACTATGTGCCAAAGACCATGCCAGGCACCCTCAGGAACATAAAGATGAGTCCGGCATCTTTCTTACTGTCAAGAACATTATATTCTAGAGGGGGTTGGGTGGAGACATATGTGACACAGTTAAGAGGAGCAAAAAGCAGCACTGAATGACTATGTACCAAGGATCTTAATAGATTAGATTCTGCTTTGAATGAAAAGCTGTAATAGAAGATCTCAGAAATCCCTTCCATCTCTAAGGTTCCATAATGGCAAGTATTAGGAGAATAGGAAGGGGCATCTGGGTGGCTCAGTCAGTTAAGCATCCCGACTCTTGATTACAGCTCAGGTCATGATCTCACAAGTTCATGAGTTCGAGCCCTGCAATCCGGCTCTGTGCTGACAATGTGAAGCCTGCTTGGGATTCTCTCCCTCTCTCTCTGCCCCTCCCCTGCTTGCACTCTCTCTCTCTCTCTCAAAAAATAAACTAAAAAAAAATTTTTTTAAAGGAGAACTAGGAAAAACAACTTCAGAAAAAAATATTTTGCACCAAGTTTCCTAACATGTTTTAAATGTTGGTTAGTGAGTACGATATTTGAAAACAGTGGAACCCCACTAATGAATTTAACTGAGTTACATAAAACAAAGCACGATGCAAAACTATCCTTTTTCCTTCATAAGAATCATTTTCCTTTTTTTAAAATTATTGTATGTCTACTTATTTTTTGAGAGAGAGAGAGAGAGAGAGAGAGAGAGAGTACAAGCAGCGAAAGGCCAGAGAGAGAGGGAGACATAGAATCCAAAGCAGACTCCAGGCTCTAAGCTGTCAGCACAGAGCCCAACACAGGGCCTGAACCCACGAACCATGAGATAACCTGAGCCAAAGTCAGATGCTTAACCGACTAAGCCACCCAGGTGCCCCAATAAGAATCACTTTCTAACAGAAAATAGATTCTTTAAGGATAATTCTCATCATGTAGATGTGATCAGCATATTTATAGGTTTTACATTTATTTAACTTCAAAATCCTAAACTTGTACCACTTTACTAGAATGAAATATTAAGGTTATTAGTTTAAACATCATGAAATTTTAAAAATAAGGGGTTAAAATAATATTTCTTCATCAACCTTGGACCACTACTGTATGTTAGATCACTAATTTAATATCCGCTTTTTTATCATATGCTAGGCCTAATACTGATTGGTACAGGCTGAAATTTAACTGTAATTACAGTCCAAAAATACAGGTTTTCCTTTTAGTTCCCCATAAGTCAGAGAAATACATAAAAGTAAATATAAGCCTGAAGCTTCAAATCCCAATTCTCCCAGCATGTGTTTAAACCCACCCTGATTCGCATGTAGACCCTTGGCCCCACGCTACTCCCAGGACAGTGTTGGCTCAGAGCAGCATGAGGTGACAGATGGGGCATTCAGTTAAGAAGTGGTGCTGGGTTATTTTATTTTCGTTAGAGAAGGAAGCTGTGGGAAAAATATTCTCCACTTAATCTATTTTATTTTCAGCAAGGTGTTACCTGTAAATACTAATTTATACACATGCAATACTTCACTAGGTACTTTAGCTGCATGAATATAAATGAAATAAAGTAATCCAAACTAAAAAATGGAATTTCCAGTATCTTCATTTCCTCGGGCAGAGGGGGAAAAAAATCCAAGGATTTAAAATTCTATCCCAGTGGTTTCAAAGACAACACAACATCTCACATCTAGCTCCCATTTAAATCAGTGGGGTTACAAGAGTAGAAATTACGAGTTAAAGTACTGCAGCATTAAGAAGAAAAATAATCACTTACGCCATTTTCAATTTAGAACCTACATCCAAATCATTCAAAACACTTAACACTTAGAATACTGTAAATTCCCCAAATTTTTACATTGTCAAGATCTATGACCACTTTGTGAAACAGAGGAAGTACAGATATGATTACTCTCAGTTTAGTGAGGGATCAAGAAGATAGAAATAAGAAACTATGAGCCTCTCAAGGATGGTGGCTTTCCTTATTGGAATGCGGCAAATAAAATTGATTCACTGATACTGTATTTAATTTCTCTCTCAACAATTAATTATATATCTATGCTTAATAAGAATATAAACAGTCAAGATATGCACGTGACAGGGGTGCCTAGGTGGCTCAGTCGGTTGAGCATCTGACTTCGGCTCAGGTCATGATCTCAGAGTTCGTGGGTTCCAGTCCTGGGTCGGGCTCTGTGCTGAGTGCACTCTGTGCTGAGTGCTCGGAGCCTAGAGCCTGCTTCGGAGCCTGCCTGGAGCCTCTGTCCCCCTCTCTGCCCCTCCCCCACTCATGCTCTATCTCTGTCTCTCAAAAGTGAATAAAGATTAAAAAAAAAAAAGATATGCATGTGACAAATGAAAAAAAATTTTTTTTGATCTTATGTTTCATGGATTTCCAAAGTACAAAGAATGGGGGTGGGGGTAAGGGTTTTCCTGGATCCACTAGCCCCCTCCTTGAATCCCACAGCAACTCGCCCCTTTATCTCTGCCTACCCCTGACTGGGGGCTGGGCATTCTGCTCTCTGGATGCTCTATACACACTTGCTTGGATTTTAATAGAGGTCCCAAATTTTGTATTCAGTGGGAGCAGGGAAAATAGCCCTTCAACTTTCCTCATTTTGAATCCTCCCAGAAGACTCTTAAAGTGATCCTTTCAGGTTTCAACATCATAGGAGAGACATGCTATGAGGAAGGAACATGGTTTTCATTTACTTCCGTCTTCATTTAGTTGAACAGGGCCGTGCATCAGGTCAAAGGTTCATGGGATTTCCCACGCCTAGAAGAGCCTTCCTCCGCTCCTAGTCTCTTGGTTGAGAGGCTCCTACTCATCCCTCTCGGTCCAGCCAAACCCCACATTATCACAGGAACCCTTGACGGATAACTGCAACTTCTTCAGGTGAGGTCAGCCTTTCTTTGAAACCCTGGAACCACACTATAGCCCTTACAATATTGTTTTATGTCGTTTGTTGTTATTTTATATATTTCACCCCAACTAGATCTAAGCAATGTAAAAGCTTAAAACCTACTTTCATAGCTGTTCCCTAGAGTATCAAACATGATGCATATACCTACAAGATAAATACATGAATAAACACCTGCTGGGGGATTGATTTACTATTACCTGTTTCACCTGTTAAAGGAGGTGACTAAGTGAATACTGTGCTGGCATTTCTTCATCTTATTCTGCTTCTCTTGGCGGAAAAAAGGAGATTTAGCGCTTACCAAGTTTAAAGAACTAAACCAAGAACTATTTGGTATTATCTCCCAACACTCTGACAGGATTCTGTCCTTCCTAACAAGACCTCACTAGAATTCTGCGTTATGAAAATTTCAGTTCTTTTTCCCTATGAAGTCCTTTCACATGTGAGTAAATTATCCATGTTTGAAGTGAAAATTTACCGGGGCATAATTGATAGGTGTTTGACTGAATTATTCACATTTTAAATAGGTGGAAAAAGATAGGTCATAGTGTGAGTCCAAATTTAATATATTTAGTTCCACTCTATTTTTCTGGTTATCCAAAAATGAATATGACTTCGAAAGAAAGCACCTCTGAATTCTTTCAGTGCTTACATTTCTGACATTTGTATCAGAAAGTGATAGGTACAAATGTTATGCAATTCATCCCTAGGAGAAAGAAAAATTACTCTCTCAATAAAAAGGTAGCGTTCTTGGTCCAGAGTGAGCCTGTGCTTCTATGTTGGGACATTGTATCAAACACAGAAAAGAAAGGGAATTCTAACCGGAAAGACAGATTTAAAGGCTGCCACCCAGCTCTAGCATAGCCAGCTGCTTCTCCTCAACCACAACTCCACCTCTTGTACTTTCAAAGTGGGGTACCAGGAAAGAATCCAAAGGAGAAAAATTCATTTTTTTTTTTTATTGAAACCTAGTAGCATTTTTGTTTGAGTGCTGGAACAACAGCAAAATTAGCACAGCTTATCTTTGGGTCATCCAATCTTTCCCTTGGTTTTCTGATTATTAAATAAAACTGACTCCTACCACCTAACACGTGGATTTGCAAAGAATAACAGTACCACTACTTTTTTAGCTCAATTGGCTGGAGCATGGAGTTGGCAAGGTCCCAGTCTCATGTCTAGCCTTCAGAAAAACTAGATAGCCTTGCTCCATGCCAGAGCCTATTTGGACCTATTAATTGTGTTGTTTCTTGGTCATGACTACACCTCTAATGCTAACCTCCCATTGTTCACAAAATAAGGCAAGTCAGGACAAACGGTTGAGAAATTGGAAAAAAGGGTATAACTCAAAATGAATATCCTACTGATGGTGGACATCAGTATCTTCCTCCTCATTATCATTATAGCAAACATTTATGGTGCTATTTTCCAAGCATCTTGCTTAGGACTCCATGCACTTTATCTTGTTTATCTTCATTTAAAAACTTATGAAGGAATTAGTATTATTATCTAGTCTTTACAGATAGAGAGATTAACCAGCTTGCTTAAGGTAATATAGCTAATAAGCATTACATCAGAATTTGAACCCAGGCAATCTGACTTCAGAGCCTGACCTATTTTATATAATTCATATTAATCTGTTTTACTCAAGACTATCAGCACCACTAGATAAGCATATTATAATAATCTATAATGTGAATAGACAGCCCCTTGTAATAAATATCTATAAGCCACAAATATCTGCACAACAAATCTGCATAAGTATGAAATGCCATTTGCTTTATAAACAATATAAATTCAAACGTTCTCAGAGCGAAGATAATAAACTACTTTGAGAACTTTTACAGAATTGTCACAATGTAAATACTTAAAGCGTAAGAAATAGTACAAGCACTAATCAAAGCTAGAGTTTACTCTCAGTCTACCTGAAAGGAAGCAAAGGTGAGAAGCCGGAGCAAAAATACATCACCATCCTCACATCCCAAGGAAGCCCAGTGTGGCACTATGGGGGACACAGAGACAGACCCATGAATTCTCAGAAGCTGGACATAACCAATAGATCTGGGGTTATGTTACACCAAGGAACCCCGCCGCCCAAGCACAGAGGGAAGCCTAGGAGGGTCTTGGAAGGAGACTAATGACCAACGTGGAGAACACATGCCTATTAGCTTGCTGGGCCTAATGGAGTAAAGCAGCAGAGTTTGGCCTCATTCTGGAAACAGATAAAGGTGGCTTTGGATGATGCTACACCTGGACTCCTTCCCACCCCACCAGCCTGGTGCTCACCATGTACTTAAAATACACAAAGATTATGTGTATGTTTTATGTTAGGAAGAGTGCTTAGAGATAAGGAAAATCCCCAATTACAGCTAAAAGAGATGTCTCTGTCTTTTGCCAAAGAGTGTATTCTATCACTTAAATTGGTAAAAAGGCCATTTTTTTCCCACCATGGGGAAAGAAGGGCCTCTTGTGACCCTCTATTGATTAAGACTGCTGTGGAATGTTATTTGCAATCTCATTGCATAATGGGAATCAGGAGGTAGCTGTCATGGTTTCTGAAGACAAATTGCTGGTAGCTGAGACAAATCATAGTCTCTTTCTTCTTTTACTGTTCTCAATTCCCAGTTAATGTGTATCTTACAGTCTAAGTTTCTTAAATCAGTCTGCTCTACTGTCACAGGTAGTAAAAATGAGTAAAAGTGGTAATCGAGTGACCCTGCTTTAGGAATCATGTTCAAGTGACCATTATGCTGATCATTACTCCTGAGCTATGCATTATTTAATAAGGAACACAACTTCCAAAAGGGCACACAATTAAAAGTGGATCCATATAGCAGCTGCTGTGATTATGACCAATATGAACAGAAATCCAACCAGGCATGAGTCAAAAGAAAAAAGTCTGCTGCCAGACAGAACATTGTTAAATCTCATTTTTGTTTTGTGTACTTTTACTTGCTAAGTCAGCCAGCAAGTGATTTATATGGAGCAGTGGTTCTCAAAGTGTGGTCTGCGAAACAGCGGCATCAGCATCACCGGGAACTGTTAGAAATGCAAAATCTTAGACCCCAACCCAGACCTACTGACTCAGAAATTCGAAAGGTGGGGCTCAGCAATCTGTATTTTAACAAGCCGTCTGGGTGATTTTGATGCATGCTAAAGTTTGAGAACTACTGGGCAGGAGCCAGGGGACAGCTTTTGGATTGTAAGTCTTCCTAGGAAGGTACACCTTTGGTTGCAAAAAGTTATCTTGACGAGAGTCTGGGAAGAACCTGTTCTGAAACCAAATAAAACCACTGCCATCTTCAATTCTGCTGTAAACCTAAAACTTCCTAAAAAAATAATGCCAATAATTGTTTTTAAACCAACCACTGCAATAATTAGGTTGAATGGGTAGGTAGAAAGAAGAGCATAGGACTTTCCTTGTGTGTGTATGTGTGTGTGTGCGTGTGTGTGTGTGTATCCTGACTTGCTCTAGAGAGGTTTTCAGACAACTTCTTAAAAAATAAATAGCAGCCAGGGCAGGGGCAATGGAGGCCTGTGCACTGTTTGTTGGCTTGGCCTGAGGCACCGGGCTGGAGGGTGAGGGCGCAGTGGGGCCGGGACTCGGATGCCACCTCCAGATGCGGCCCAGGGGCGGCAAGGGGGCTGCCACGACACCAGGTGAAAATATCTTCCTGTTTGTGCCTAACTTCATCCGTGAGTGCTGCCGGTGGCTCCAGACCAAACGGGAGGGCAAGGTGCCTTGGGCAGGCTTCCTGATTCCACCCCGTCTGCCCTGTCCATCCCAAGGCTATGCAGGATTGCCTTAGCCATCGTTTCTTTCTACTTAATGCCCTGCTGTCCCCTCACGACCTCCTCCTTCTACTCACTCAGCGGACTTCTGGATGATTTCCACAGACACGCTTCTCGAACCCTTAATCAAGCCTCAAGCCTGCTCTGTTTATCCCTTGTGCTGGAAATGAGCTCTTCTACTGCTCCCTCCACCTGTTCAATTTCTCCGAGGGACCTTGAGTTGGCTCTGTGGGTTTTTCCAAGTGGGCCTCTGGATCACCGCCCCTATAGCTGTGCTCAAGTCTCTTATCAGTGTCGTCCATCTGGTCACAGCCGCACACAACATGGCTGGCCTAGACACAGGGGATGGTGACAGGAAGAAGTGACCTGGAAACCCCCAACCCCTGACTGCCCACCTACCCTGGAAGTCTCACTGTGCCCACACAGCTCCCCTCTCCCTCCTGCGAGGTCCCAGGCTCCCTTCTTCCTACAGTGTTGTCCAGCCTGCTAGGAGAAGGGTCAGCCTCTTTGGTGATGTCATGTTCTCCAAAATCCTGAGGACTGGTCCCACCCTTGGGATTCCCAAGGACCTGGACTTCAAATCACTAAGGATGCTCAGGAGACCTCACCCATATAGGCAGTGCTCCTGAGACACCAAGAGGCCTAAGGACCCGACATGGTGGCACCTGCTGACTTAGCCCTGGGGTCTGGCTTGGCCTGAGGCTTTAGGGACAGTTGAGTGAGGGAGATGGGGTAGGGGCCAGGTTTCTCAAAAGTCAGGGAATCACACCTGGGTGGCTCAGTCAGTTAAGCATCTGACTCTTGATTTCGGCTTAGGTCATGATCCCAGGGTTGTGAGATCCCACCCAGCATCCAGCTCTGCGCTGTGTGGAGCCTGCTTGAGATTCCCTCTCTCCTTCTCTCTCTGTCCCTCCCCTGCTTGTGCTCTATCTCTGTCTCAAAGATAAATAAATAAATATTAAAAAAAAAAAAAGGCAGGGTATCAGACCTGTGTCCCTGGTGTCACAGTCAGAAAAGAAGAGGCCCTGTAGATCCCTTCCCATCACGGTCTCCTGTATCCGTCTATCCTGGCTCTGAATACCTAGACAATAAAGGTGGGGAGAGAGGGGGTGGGACAGGGGCTTCATTCTCTAAGACTTGGTTTCCTTTGAGATACTCTCAGACCAGGGCCTGGGTTGAGGGGCAGCTTGGAGAAAAAGAAAGATTTAACTGGATGCTTTTCTCCTAGTTGTTAACTGACTGGCTTTGTCCTATCATTCCATGGTGACCTCACAGAGGGGCCCTCCCTGCCACCCAAGCTCATGCCCTGTTTTGCCCACCTCCTTTATTTTCTTTATGACATGGTCACTCTCTGTCTACATTTATTTGTACACCTCATATTTTCTACACCCACCAGAATGTAAACTCCCGTGAGGACATAGATTTTTCTTGTTCCTTCTCTAGCCCCACAGTGAAGATTAACCTTAACCTGGCCTATCATAGCCGCTCAACAAATATTCATGAGCAGAATGAATAGATAGACAGACAGACAGCATCCAGTCACAAGCCATTCTCTTAGAAAGATTCCTCACTACTTTCAAAACAACCTCATTATTTAAAATACTCAAAATTTAGGCATTAATCACTAAGCAAGCTCTTAAGATATCTTCAGAATTCACTGTAGGATTTCAGACCCTACACAGCTAGAAAAAAGGAAAGTAAGATTAACTTAAATTCACCAAGTTTAAAATCTGCTGCACCCAACAAGAGTCATCATGCTCCTTCAGCATTTCAAGCACATGACCCCCTACACTGACTCTCTTACTTAATGTCATCAATAGCCACAGTCTGTGATGTGTGCCTGTGAGTCTGTCTTATAGCAAGGTGTTTTGGTAATTCATTAATTCAGCCCCTTTGTTGTTCCATAAAGGGGCCCTATGGTTCCAAAATTCACTTGAGCTATTGTGTTGAGATGAGCCTCTAGTACTGTTTTAGTTTTTCAAATGACAAATAATCTTAAGAAATCAAAGGGAAGTAACCTATCCCTAAGGGATTTTTTAAATAAATTATGGTCTATTCATATAATCAAAACCCAAGCAGCTGTTAAAAAAAAGGGGGGGGTTCCTAGTTCTCAATCCTACACAAGTATTAGAATCACCTAGCAGTTATTTAAAGTATACCAATGCCAGGGCCCCACCCCAATTTCACTGGTCTCGGATAGAGTGTGAGCATCCTTTTTTTTTTTTTTTTTTTTTTTTAAGCTATCCAGGTAATGCTAATGTGCAGCCACGGTTGAAAATTACTGACACAGAACTATACTAACAAAATGGAAATGTCTCCCAGATTATTATTCCATGAAAAAAGTCATAAAACATATATCTTTTAATAAAATTATGTGTCTGTATATATAATTTTACTAATAGATATGGGTTTAGATGTGATCTCCTTCCATTTTACACTATTTACTTATCCACTGCTTAAACTTTTCAAAATGAGAATGTGCTAATGTCTTTTGCTTATTAAATTTTTAATTTTAAAAAACTGTTTAGGGAAAATGTGGATTTGTAGGAATATGAGGAAGCACATGAAAATAGTAACTCCCAAAATATACTATGTCTCCTACTTTCCGCACTGCTTCCTCCTTCTGTTCCTTTCTCTCGAAGAGTATAAAAGTAAAACAAATAAAATTCCATTTCTGTCCTATCTACCCAACACAGATTATTTCCAATGTTTGGGCCTGGGGTGAGGGAGAGAGTGTAGATGGAGGAGGTAGAGAGATACAGTTCATTCATTCATTCATTCATTAGCAAACATTTATTGATTCCCAGACAGGTCCATGCTAGGTGCTGGAAATATAGCAACAAACAAGAGATCCATGCCTTCATATATATCATAGATATATCCTGCCCTACTGGAGCTTTGTTACACGTAAACAAGGAAACTTAATCTAGTCAAGAGAGGTGAGAAAAGACTTCCCAAAGTAGATGTAGACCTTCATCCTGGAGTTAATGGTAGCCATTAAGGGGTTTTAAGAAGGGAACTGATATTACCAAGTCTGTATTACATTTATATTTATAAATATTTATTATCTGACTCCAAGTTGAAGTGCCAGTGACCAGGGGCAATGCTCACTTCCCCCAACACTCTCACTTAGAGCCACTGTAAGAGAGAGTACCCATCATCTCTCATTTGAGGTGAGTGGGCTCCTTACAAAGTTAAATTAGAGCTTCCTACAGTAGCAAAGGATTGGCTTAAAGAGTTCATCTTTCAATTTATTTGCCATCAAGTAATATTTAACATGAAATGTTACCTCCTGCTGAGTTTACTGACTGGGCACATATATCTGTCCATCTAACTAAGATGAGCCCAACTATGGCAGATTTATTTCGTCTGAGTTTACAGTTAATAAAGTCCATTATATACAATAAAAAAACTTGCAAAATGCTTGTCTTTATGGAAGTGGTTGCTACCATTCATAGAGTCTCTTGGAAGAAAACACCTTTGTAAACAGAGCAAGGTAGGTGAAGACACCCAGGGTAATGGGATATTTCACTGCACTTCATTTACTTAACATTAAAGTCAGTTTTAGCCATTTATAACCAGAACACTTGCACATGGAAAGAAATTATCCCACCCACAAGAGGATTTCTATTTAAGTCTCATTTTATTGCTTTGGGAAATAGATACTAAAGACTACTTAACTATCCTTCAAGAGTAGAAAGTTCATTCTCTAGGTAAAGTTAACTAGAAAAACAAAAGGAAGAGAAATTGTATCTAACATTGTCCTTTTATTACCCAGCTGCATCTACATGGACATTAATGTGAATGGTTACCTCCAAGCATCGATGTTATTTTTAACTTAGAATGTTCAATCTTTGCTCAAAGTAAGTATATGATTAGTGTTTTGAGGAACAGAATTGCTCTAATTTAAAGGCAAAGGCTGGAAAATGTTCTAGAAAAGGGGGGAAATCTAAGCTCTTTATAAAACATATGAAAATTCCTCAAAATTGCTTTTTAAAAAATAATTTAAATTATGGGCTTCTCAGTCGACATTTCCAAAAGGCCCCCTAATTCTTTTTTAATTCTTTCCAAACTACATAATCTCCGAGAGCCCAGCCCCTCTTTTCATCGGTGTCTCTGCAATACAAGAGCCACTAGGGTGGCATTTTCACCTCTAGATACATGGGGTGAAGCAGTTCTGGGTTTGCTATTCTGCAGTTACATGTCACATTATCCTAATTGATACTGCTATTATCTAAAACCATTAACTTGCTGTAAGGATTAAACAATCACTGAAGTGACCACTCTGCCCCCATGTTAACCCATATATGACATGTGTGTGTTTTAAGGCACAGCAGTGCTTCCAAAAAGTTCAGATCATTGAAGTCTTCATCTGTGGCTATCAAACTTGTTTTCACTCCCAACACACCTAAGAAATGTGAAACGCTTCAATCCGTAGAAACGATCCTGGGGGTGAAGGGGAGGCGTATACTCACACACTGGGTCCTGTCATTTGAGAAGCCTCTGAGTTGGTTTTGATAAGTCAACATACCCCGAGAGGGCAATAAGGAGAGAGAGCCATGTAAACCTCACCTCAGGAGGATGAAAATCACTGGTTTGGCAGAGCATTCATTGTCCTGTGGGCAGAGACCACAGGACAGCTTCCAGCTCCAGCCCCCTGTCCAACTCACCTCTGAAGTTAAGAAGGCTCTTTTTTTTCATTAGTCTCTGGGTTTTGGTAGGAAGACAAGCAAAAATAGAACAACATCTCTTCCCTCCAGAAAGGAGTAGGGCCAGCTGTGCTCCTGGGCAAAGGAGGTGGCCACCCACGAGGTATAATCTCTGGTGGAGGAGCTAAATGAACCTCTCCAACAGTTGCCTGAACCCCCTTCACAAAGACAATTTATCTCATCCCGCTGTTAGCGATCCTGCGGAAAATAGAATCTTCCTGGCTTAAACACAGACATACTATATGCAGATGACTGATGATACATAGCTCCTTTCTTGCAACCAGGCTTTGATTAGAACGTAGAAGGATACAGGGTACAGGAGAAGCTGCCACAGGAGGAGCAAGGCTGAAGTAAGAGGGAGATGACTGGAGGCCTTTATCTCCCACGTGACTTAGCCCAGGCAGATACAGCAGGTGAAGACAAGGCTATTCCAGGGTTGTCCAAAAAAAAAGACAACTAAAACATCTGGATATTACTTCCACTTTAGCACAAGTATTTTCTATACAATTTTAAAACAGGTTCTGGCTGCACTCTAAAACCTTCAACTAATGTTTATTGTTAAACAGGACAGTGAGTGAATTCATTAATTAAGGCCTTTGCATCCTTATCATCACTTTTGTTTGTGTGTTTTCAAACCATGATGCTCTACCTTTTTTTAACTCCATTAATCTAGGAATAAGTGGCAATATATTGATATCTGTACATCTTTTTAGATTCTGTGGGTCTTACGCTGTCCTGAAGTGGCCCAAGAGCCATAAAACTGTCCCAAATGTTCACTTTTATTCAAGTCATAGCATTTGGCTTAATCACACTATTATTTTTCAAAAAGAAATTGTAAGCCAATCTCCAATGCATTAATTTGTTAACCATTCCTTTGCTAACTATTCTAACATTTCATGGCAGTCCCAACATACGTGTTTAAACAGAATGCATTCACACATAAAGTGAGACATTTTCTATGCCGATGACTTCATCATTTCATGATTAATATCAGTGTAGAGTGCTGACTGGAGGTCTCACATAAATCATCAAAGCAAATTAAAGTAGCAAAACAATATAAGTTACAATTATCAAGTTCCCATTCATGTGGTTCTAGGTTCAGCTGGAAGATAAGCTAAGTACCTACATTCTGTCACTTACTTTTGAAAGATACAATTTTTAGGCCCCAGTAATTTGATTGATAAGTACATTTGCTTCCACATAATAAATGCTCACTCTGTGCCAGTGTACTCATTTTAGTTATGATACTTACCATAGCTAACACCCCTCGTGGCTAAAAGTCACCCACTCCCTAGGATTTGGTCAAGGGTGGCAAGAACAGTCCTCTATTGTGCTGACCACTATCTTAAGAGTTGACCTGGAGTACTGGACTCTGCCCAGGGAATCAATGGTAATTCTCCCACCTGGTCAAATAAAGTCCCTCCGGAATTATTCAAGACAGTAAGGAGAGAATTGGCCAGCCAATGAAGAAGAATGGAGCAGAAGGAAGTTAGGTTGAGACCGCATAAAAACAAAACCTTCAGATGGCCTGAAGGTCCCTTTGGCAGCTCAAGGAGGCAAAGGACATGGGTACCGGTGGAACCCTTCACCTGTATTTTCTCATTAAATCCATCCCAAAACCTAACACGATGTTATTATCCCCATTTTATAGATAAGCTGATTCTATAGTAAAATTAATGTTTACAATCTTTAGAAGGTTCAAATAAGCAATTATCACCAATACCCCACTTCTCAAATCCTTGTCTACTTTTGGCTGGCCATCAGACTATAGGAAGGAGACAGGATTCATAGGAATTATGATAGGATTGCTGGGAACCAGAATTTAGTATATAAGGGGAGGGTAACAGAAGGCAGGGAAAAGATGCTAATGAAGGTTTCCCTCTTCTCAAAAAGTGGGTGTTGTTAAGGAAATAGTGAGTGAGAAAGAGAGAAAGAGAGAGAGAGAGAGAAACCAAGAAAAAGACTCTTAACTATAGCAAACAAACTGATGGCTACCAGAGGGTGGAGGGAGGTTGAAATTGGTGATGGGGATTTAAGAGTAGTACACTTATCATGATGAGCCCTGAGTAACATACAGAATTGTTGAATCACTATATTTTACCCCTGAAACTAACATAACACTATATATTAACTACACTGGGATTAAAATTTAAAACTTCTAAAAACTAAACAGAATAAAACAAAATACAAAATAAAAACAAAACAAAATAACAAACGTAACATCGTAACATAACATAACATAACATAATGTAACATGTGGGTGTTGTTGAGCCACAACTGCTGAGTTAAGAACAGAAAAAAGATGCTTAGGAGCAACTGGGAAGACAAATCAAATTAGGAAAAAGATGCTGGGAAAGTAGCTAAAACTGGATACCATCACAGAGCACAAAATGGCATGCAGCTCAGAATTGAGACTTTGAGGAGAAATTCTAGATCCCCGGATGTGGTGAGAAATCTGGAAAATCCTGTACAGGCAAGGGGTCAGCTAGCCCAAGAGAAATTATTCTAGAAATGACAAATTCGAGCACCTTTGGCTGCCTATTTTAATCTTGTGTCCTTATCATTGCCAAAAGGCTCTTCCCAATGTCCTTCGAAATGTCTCCAGCATTCCTTGAAGCCTGGTTTGTGCCTCTTCAATACTCCTTAGACACAGAGAGCTTCTGCTCAGCATCCTCATTTCAGAAAATTTCATCAGCCTGAAAATGGTCATTAGGCTGCCTCTTAGCATTCTGTCTTCTAAACTAAAGCGATTAATACAAAAGCTGGACGGCCACTTAGGGGGAGGTTACAAAGAAGATTCCAGCCTACAAAGTGAACCAGACTAGATGGTCCCCCAAGATATTTCCCAAACCAAGAGCTTTCGATTCAATTCCTGTCATCTTTTTTGTGAAGTAAGTTTTCCATCAATTTGTTCATTTTTGTCACTGTATCAGTCACCTGTCCAATTTCTCCATATTCTTTTAATATCTTTACATATAATATGCACAGGAACAGTTTCTCACAATATAAAACAAAGCCTCATTAATTCAGAATAAGTTGGAAAAGTCATGTCCCACTAAGAAACCAGTAAAAAGTATTTTCAATTCAAACAACTGTCTCCTATAGAACACTACATAATAGATATTGATAAACAAAATGATAAAGTTAATGAAAGGTGGTGAGTTACAACAACTTTATTTTTATGGCACTTTATACTTTTCAAAGTATTATTCCATCTTATTTTGCCAATTTTACTCAGTATATAAATGCAATTTATAGGTAATAGATCATCAAACCTATATCAGAAAGGCTTGAATTATTCTGCTAAACTTGAACTTTTAACTCAATATGAATTATATATAATTATTCCAAGTCTGCATCAGAGCAGTCTGAATTAATGAGGTTCTGCTCTATTGTAGCTATTATAAACCTGACAATTTTATGGCCATCTTATATCCCAGGGTGTCGTTTCCATCCACACATTAGTAATAAATACTGTTTCTTCATACAGGAACTTTTGTCATAACAGAGCATTCCACTTGAAAGAAGCTTCACCAAGTAAATTATCTAATAATATCTCAAACACCATAGAAATGTTTTACGAAAAATGTGCTAAGATTTCATTATACTCTCTAAAAATACTTGCTTTGACTTAAAATGAGAATCAATAAGGAGGATATCCCAAGATGTTAAGGACTCAACATGTCACAGAAATTATTACCTGTTTGTTCAGGGAAGAAAAGAGAGTCATAATTAATCCAATTAAGTAATGGAGCTAAATCAACACATGTATAAACACAGACACAGAACCCTCTAGTTGAGTAACCTGGTGACCCTGAGAGGGTCTATGAGCATCTTCACCATGTTCACGTTCTTCTTACACCTGTGGTTGGAGCCAGAACAGTTTATTGTCTTGTCACAATGATCAGAAAGACAATGCCTTCACCTACCTTAAAAAGTCTTAAAATGTTAGCAACCATGATGGACACGGAGCTTGCTGCAGCACCTATGACACCAGAAATCTTGTCAGGCTTGGTGAAAATGGGTGGATCTCCATTAGCACACTTCACGTCAGAAGCGTCTTTCTCTATCAATGCCTGCACGAATGTTAATGACTGCTCCAAAGCATACGTGTCCCTGGAGCACGTGTCAAGGATCCGGACACCCAGAGTAATATTGGAGAGGAGATCAGGGTCCTTATTAATCTGGTCAATTGCATAAAGCATGGCCTCCAGTCTGTGGATCCCCTTTTCCTTCTTCAGCTCCCCACAAGGTACCCCTCTCTCTCCCTTTGCGTGGACAGGGAAGAGACCCCCCAAAATGATGTCCCCATCCACTCGTATGGAATGGGCATACTCCTGGCTGTGAGTTCTTTGCATCATTGTGAGGATCCAGTAGAACTTGGCCGTCAGGAGGAAGAAACAAGGGCAAGAGGCTGATCGCTTTCCCTCGCATACCATTTTCTCCACAGGTGGTGTTGCAACCCAAGACCCAGAGTTTATTCTTGCCACAGAAGAAGGGGCACCACCAGAGACTGCACCTTCTGGAGGCTACCATCAGGGCCCATGGGGGAAAAGGCTCTGTGGGTTTCAGCAAGTTTTCTTGATTTCAATGTCACAGTGAATTTCCATCAGACCCCTAAGGTTCAATTTTATTTCCATATAAAGTCAACTTGCCTGGAATGGTGCAAAAATTAGAATAACAGCTGAGGTTCTGAAGGTGGGATGAGGTCAACAATTCACGTCCTTGAAGTCAGCCCTGTAGCAGAATTATTCCTGGGGGGCAGGGGGAGGGAAAAACAGGGTTCAGTTCAACGGGTCTACATTTTTCATATGTTTAAGTTCTGTTTACACCAACCTCTTTTTTTGTTTGTTGTTTCATTTCCCCTATTCAGTGAAAAACTAATTTTTTTTGTCCCCCTATGATTCTGAACACCTGGCTGCACTGCATCTAAACAGAGAGATTGATGACACTTTTGGAGCAAGGGAAACAGAAAAGTATCAGAAACTAGGTTGATTCTCCCAAGCCAGAAAGTATTTTTATTTACCATTTTATTTCAATAAATCCAATTTCCATGAGGGTAAAAATCCTGTGATTGATGGCACTATTTCTTTTCAAATCTGCTTTTACTTTTTACAGCTGTCTGAATTTAGCATTTAAATGTTGTCCACAAAATCATAATGAAAGTTTATTTTCTGTGATGTATTCAACAAGCCAGTCATCTGTTAATTTCATTTTTTTGGTGCCTCAGATTGCCCAGTGGGAAAAAGTGATTACTCAAACACAAAAGAAAAGAAAGAAAGAACTCCATCCGAGGAGTCCAAAATGTGTAAGTTTTATAGCTTGTGAAAAGATTTAACATAGAACGTCAGCTATTTCATATAAATTATCTCATTGTTCTCTAATAACAAAACAAAGACTTGAAAATGAAATACATGGGGAGGGTTATGTGTGAAGATATTCCTATGAATTTGTTGGGGTGGAAGCAATGGGTATGCTTATAGTTCTGAAGTAAACACTCTTTGATCCTAGAATCACTAGGAGCAAATCAGAGCTGGAGATCAATTGAAGAGCTTCTTAATTTTGTCTGACTCAGTGGGGAAAACAGTTATTTCATCAAGATTAGAAATAACCTAAAGTGAAAACATCTACCAGCAAATCTATAGAAAAAGTTTGTTCTAGGACCTTCAATCCTAAAGAATTCCACGAGATTCTTTCAAAGGACTTTTGAGGAGGTTTAACTGAAAGCAAAAACTGACTTAACATAAGGGAATCTGATATTTGAAACACATGTATAATTAAGAGAATAAACAACACTAACTTGTTTTGGCAGGATGGTTAATTGAAGGCTCGTTTCTGATGTATATATGTTTGAAGCCTGAAATTTGGACAACTCTCCTCTAACCTAGCCAACCAACATCTGGTTGTATTTTCCATTCACTTGTTTAATTTCCAGTTCATAAAATTTTCATTCCACACTCCCTGTCCCAAAGGAAAGTATACTGCCTCCCTAGAGGATAACTGAACATATGTCCAAAAGCTTTCAGAGAAAGCTGTACTTTTCTTCAATTTCAGATTAGAAAAGGGGGGTTCGCCATAGCCCACTGCCCTGGATTTCTGAGCATATACCTGGAGTACACTCAGAAATACAGCCAATGACCCATTCTGCTGATAGGGTTCTATTCTGCCTATGACAAGCATCCCCTGCCTCCTGGCACAGGCTAAGCCCTAGATTCCCTCCATCCTGCCCCAAAATACTTAGTCCTTTTCTGATTTTTCTCACCACTTGAATGATATTCCCTCATGCTCCATTCTCCTAGCAGCTGCTTCTCCCTCAGAAATTGTGATTTGACAATAGCCTGACCTCAGGCATTCCACAAAAGGAAACACTTAGAAAGTTAGCTTGACTTCCTGGATAAAACCATTTAAGTGAGGGACCATAAATTACATCAGCCACCCATTAAGAGATGTAGGATTATGTTTTACAGTTTCACAAGGAAGACCCGTTGTAAGACAATAAAACCTCATTAACTCTGATCACTAATTCAGAGATTGAGACCAAGTCCACATGGCTAGGCTGACCCTTAACGTACCCCTTCTGACAGAGCACAGAGTAAATGGATATGTGAAGGATAAATGTTTAAAGGGAAAAAGAAGGGGAAGGGCACCTGTTGTTCTCCAAAGACCAGCCTTTCTTCATTACACCAAGCCACTCCTAAGTACTTAAGAGAATAAACGGTTTTCAATTACACAAACATAAAAACAGTCCATCTGTTAATTACAAATCATCCTTCCCTGCTCCTGTGGCATTAACCCAGTTCCACTGGCTGTACAGTCCTGGAATTAATAAAATGGGGTTTCTTATAAAAGTATTTGTGTTTGTAATAATTTCTAGTCTTTTCAGCATCTCATCGGTCTGTTTAGGGATTTAAGTTAAGGAGAGGTTGAGGATGAGCAGCAGTGAGGCAAGAATTCATTTTATTTAGTGGATGAATGCACTTACATGGAAAACAAGAGGTTCCATCTTGGTTATTATTTATTGGACAGCTCACTTGAATTTTTGCTTAAGTTCCCTCCTCTGCAGCATAGAATTATTAGTACATGACCTCTCTAAAGCTTGGCTTTCTTGTCTGTAAGGGGATGACAGAACCTGTCACGCAGCACACACAGAAGACACAGTACCTGGCACAGGGTACGTGCTCAGTAAACAGGAGTTGTCATTGCTGATTTAGTCTGTAACTCATTTTCCACAATGCAGAGCAACTTTTTCTATATTTGCCTAGTTGGTGAGGTTTTTACTGAATTTTGTCACTTTAAAATTAAAATCAGAACTACTTACAAAATACTGAAATATTGCAGTTATATCAAAATCTGATACGTTGTCATAAAAATCAGACTCTCGACAGCTGAAAAGGTTTAGTTTCCCTTTTAAATTCTAAGGAAAAAATCTATTTCAAAGTTTGTGGAAAACCACATAAATTCAGTTTCATTATATAATCTTACATTGCCTAATCTTACTCTTATGCAATTCTTGTGAGCTTCAATCTAAACTCATCCTACTTGGGCTCCATGAGTTTTAAAGAAATAATGACCTTTTTGTACTGTAAAACTAAATAGTTCTACTTCATGCTTTGTGCTAGATTTAGAATAAAACAGTTTTTCTCTCAAACGGACCTTCCTCTGGGAATGGGTACAAACTTCACCTGGGCTGACGGACTTCTTCAAGGAGGTGTGAGGTCTGCAATCCTGAAATCAACCTCTGAGGGGAGCAGATGCCTTGCACTATTTCTGAGCCCACAGGAAGGGCTTCAAGATCTTTGAGAAGGCTGAACCATTAACCCTCGAAGCCCTTTCTGTTCACTCCCTTCCAGCCAGTCTTAAGTATAAGGAACACCATCATACATCTTTAGCACTTCACCAAAAGTCCCTGCTGGCCCGGGGAGAAGACCTCTGGCTGGAACTTGAGTCTGTGACTTCCTAAGAGTGCTCTGTTTCCTGAAAGGCCAGCAGTAAGGACAGCTCCTCAAGGGCCAGGACCCTGAATTCTGCTTCTCTTTATTGTCTACACACCTTCTCTTCTACCAAAGTCCCAAGTGTGTAACACAGTGGCTCATGAATTTTCATACACCCATCATTAGCTCTGGTAGAAATGAGAAAAGAAAGGTTGAGTATGACCCAAAGCCCTGAGCTAGTAAATGGCACCACAGTCAAAATCCTCAGGCCCCCAGGACGGGTCCTGTCCTTCAGAAAGCCCTCAGTGCTGCAGAGACTGGCTGTGAAAGCACCGGTGAGGATGAAGGTGCTTCCCCTCCACTGAAAGCTTACAGAAATGTGTAGATCTTCAACAGGTAGCCCTTGAAGAAAAATAATGTGCTAATTAGGAGGAGACAATCTGGGGGCATTTTCAGGGCAGGGTGATTTCCAAATCTCTCAAAGGGTTGAGAATATCAAGTATAGTTTGTCCAAACCTCTGCTTCCAACCAGGGTTCCTGGGGAGCCTGACACCAGGGTGAGAACAAACCCACCCTCCCACATGGGACCCATCAGGTCTGTCAGCACGTCCTCCTCCAGCACTTGGCAAGTGCTTTTAAGACACGGTGTGGTAAAATCCTCCCTGAGGAATATCATTAGCCAAGAATTGTGATTTTTTACTCCTAAAAAGGCCAAGCAGCATCCCTATGCTGGATTCCATTCAGCTCTTTAACAAAAAGGTTAAGCTGAATATTGTCATCAACTCAAAATGGCAAATCTAGCAGTTTCAATTGAAACTGCCCACACTTGCAAGCTCTCTTAGGTTGCTTTAGAAAATGCATCACATTTGTCTATCGTCTCCCATGCTACGGCATGTGTGTGTGGCCCTGGAATCTTGGGGGTGCCCCAGAGCACGGATGGGCCAGGCAGAGCCCTCCCCTGGCAACAGAGGCCTGGAATTGGATCCTTGTTTGACGGTCACTGGCTGGCGACACTGAATATGTCACTTCACCTCTGTGTGCTTCCATTTCCTCATCTGTGAAATGAGTGAGATGGACCATGTGATCTCTAAGGTATCTTCCAGCTTCCCGTTCTGAGATTCTATTATTTAATAATAAGGGAATGAGATTACGCTCAAACACCAGAGCAAGGCTTTGCCAGCTGAACACAATAACTGATTTTGTTTGCAAGCTGAGTGACTTTTTCCCATCAGTGAGAGAGGGTTGTGAAAGCTCTTCTGTACAAGCAAGCCCCATATTAAGAAAATCTGATACATGAGCAGCTCAACTTACTAAACAGATAAATTAGAAGGTGATTATTTGCATTACAAAAGAATTCACCACAGGTTTCCCTTAAATAGCTAAATCCCCCATGCATTTAAAATGCAATCTGATTTAGCAGAATTCAATTTGTGCAGGTTTTTTCAATAACACAGCTATCGCATAAAAAGACCACAGTTAAACTAATGAGAAGCCACTTTTATAGTATGTATCTTATAAGAAGAGGGAAAGGGAGCGAAACCAACACTTATGGAATGCCCACAGTACACCTGGAGCCTCACACACATGATCTCATTTCCTTCACAAAATACACCTGTAAGACTGGTATCACGGCCCCCATTTGGGATATGAGGAACCTAAAAACAGAAAGATTATATGAATGTGTCCAAAATCTTGGGCCAGAATTCAAGTGCAGAACTGCTGCTATGTTCTTTCCCTTACTTCATGCCCCTTGGGTTCAGGAGACCATGATGGATACTGTGGACATGAGAGTGGTATCCTGGGGTCCCAGAGGTCCCTGATTCTAATCCCTCTCCCCCTGTACCTGCTATACGGCA